>NC_091156.1:21305394-21391198 GCF_040958095.1 Procambarus clarkii
TCATTTGGGGATATATTTTATAATCACAAAATTGTTTCAGCTTTATCGTGAGCCCTACCACCCCTGCCTATACGCCCAACCACTTGGGCTGGACGGTAGAGCTTTATGCAGGTCATCGTTCAATCCCCGACTGTCCACAAGTGATTAGGCACCATTCTTTTCCCCCCGTCCCATCCCAAATCCTTATCCTGACCCTTTCCCCTGTTCTATAGTCATAATGGCTTGACGCTTTCTCCTCATAGTTCCCTGCCCTTCCCTGCCTATACTCCCTTGGGCCCATACATCACACCTCTATAGCGTGCCAGCTAGCATTACTGAAAAACAATTTAACTAGTTTCAACAATTGGCAAGTACGGCATGCAGAGGAGTGGACACAGACGGGACCCGCCTAGTATGGGCCAAGCCGTCTACCGCGGTGCTCCACAACAATTCCTAGGAGCGCACACTCTTGTTGGAGCCGTAAGGCAGCAATCTCTGTGTCGCAAAACAGTGAAACAAAAAGAGGGAGAAACTAGGGCTCGTCGGTACGGGGCCACGCAGGTTCATGGTGGGTGACGTCAACGGTTCAGCCTGCAAGGACTTCACATTTTGTACCAGGGTTAGGGTGTTAGAGAGCGCCTGGCAGCGCCTTCCTCACACATACACAGGCACCAAATATGCTACAAATAGAGTCAGCCTTTGCGGACTTGTCATGGTCACTCCGCCACTATGGCGGAGTGACATCTTCAACATCCATCAGTCTCGTTCAGTGTTCCTTAAGAGCATCGCTCAGCAGGATAGAAATAGCCGAAGCTACTCTACCCCTTTGAGATGTACTTTATTGTCTCAGTAAACGTACTGGAACTTTAATTATTCGCTTTACGGGCAATTCATGTCCGTGCCACCTCTTGGGTGGCTTAATCTTCACCAATCTACTACTAAACTACCCCAAGTTTCAGCCCCGCTCCTGTGCCAGGTAAGTCCATCACGGGCTCACCATAGACCGTGCTACTTGGAACTTTTAGTTCCCAGTAGCTGAATCTTAAACAACAATACTAAACTACTCGCTGCAGTCCTCATCACCACATGGACGCCCATAGTCGAGACGGGAACTATACTAAAGAGCTTTAAGAGTTTAAGGAACTGTGTGGCGATATATTGACTTTTGTGGACCGGAGAAGATAGGATGTGTATGAACCGTATGGGTAAGAGATACAGCTTTCATGGTGGATATCTCAACACATCTTAGGGAGCCGGTCGGCCGAGCGGACAGCACGCGGGACTTGTGATCCTGTGGTCCTGGGTTCGATCCCAGGCGCCGGCGAGAAATAATGGGCAGTTTCTTTCACCCTATGCCCCTGTTACCTAGCAGTAAAATAGGTACCTGGGTGATGTTAGTCAGCTGTCACGGGCTGCTTCCTGGGGGTGGAGGACTGGTCGAGGACCGGGCCGCTGGGACACTAAAAACCCCGAAATCATCAAGATAACCTCAAGATAACCTACGCTTTAATTACCTCAACACAAAGATGTTTGGACGCGGTACATTTAGGTTAATTACTGCATTCCTGTCTGGACGAAATTCCACCTTTTTCCAACAGCCACTTGTAAAGGTAAAGCCTCCACCGTTACCAACATTGATATACTGCACGTGTCAATACCACTGTAAAGGTAAAGCCTTCACCGTTACCAACATTGATATACTGCACGTGTCAATACCACTGTAAAGGTAAAGCCTCCACCGTTACCAACATTGATATACTGCACGTGTCAATACCACTGTAAAGGTAAAGCCTTCACCGTTACCAACATTGATATACTGCACGTGTCAATACCACTGTAAAGGTAAAGCCTCCACCGTTACCAACATTGATATACTGCACGTGTCAATACCACTGTAAAGGTAAAGCCTCCACCGTTACCAACATTGATATACTGCACGTGTCAATACCACTGTAAAGGTAAAGCCTCCACCGTTACCAACATTGATATACTGCACGTGTCAATACCACTGTAAAGGTAAAGCCTTCACCGTTACCAACATTGATATACTGCACGTGTCAATACCACTGTAAAGGTAAAGCCTCCACCGTTACCAACATTGATATACTGCACGTGTCAATACCACTGTAAAGGTAAAGCCTTCACCGTTACCAACATTGATATACTGTACGTGTCAATACCACTGTAAAGGTAAAGCCTCCACCGTTACCAACATTGATATACTGCACGTGTCAATACCACTGTAAAGGTAAAGCCTCCACCGTTACCAACATTGATATACTGCACGTGTCAATACCACTGTAAAGGTAAAGCCTCCACCGTTACCAACATTGATATACTGCACGTGTCAATACCACTGTAAAGGTAAAGCCTTCACCGTTACCAACATTGATATACTGCACGTGTCAATACCACTGTAAAGGTAAAGCCTCCACCGTTACCAACATTGATATACTGCACGTGTCAATACCACTGTAAAGGTAAAGCCTCACCGTTACCAACATTGATATACTGCACGTGTCAATACCACTGTAAAGGTAAAGCCTCCACCGTTACCAACATTGATATACTGCACGTGTCAATACCACTGTAAAGGTAAAGCCTCCACCGTTACCAACATTGATATACTGCACGTGTCAATACCACTGTAAAGGTAAAGCCTCCACCGTTACCAACATTGATATACTGCACGTGTCAATACCACTGTAAAGGTAAAGCCTTCACCGTTACCAACATTGATATACTGTACGTGTCGATACCACGCACAAAAAAAAAAAAAAATGCCGCAATATTTTGTTATTTAAGGGACGAGTTTCGCAAAAGATTTCCCGACATTGTAAATGCTGAGAGGAACATTTCTCAGTTTTCCAGAACCCATAAATTTTTCTCCTAGAAATAATCGTTACAATGTAGTGGTATTTTGAGGATATTTCCGTGTGTCCACATTGGCATATTTTATTAATATTTGGGACCAAGTTATCCCAGCATCAAGTATTATACATCAAAGGCTATGTCCAGGTTTGGAAACACGCTAGAACAGCTATTTTCTGTAATGAACATGAACACGTGTCTGCTTCGTTCTCAACCTATTAGTGCATACCCGAGCTCAATACACCAGGTTGCTGCGGCTCGGTTATTTGCAGCAAACTGTTGCAATGTGCCCGACATGCAGAGTGCCACGATGCAGGCAATATGGTGTATTGGGCAATATTGCATACACGATCGTTGAGAATTTCCCTCTGGCCCCCTGAGGGGAGGGATTTCCTTGTCATCGGCCCCATCATACAGACTCGCATGCAACATGACCCGCCTAGTAACTGACACACTACTGGTTTAGGGAGGCCGCGGGTGCACCGTACAACGAGGCCGCGGGTCACGTCGCTTCGTCAGGAGGATTCTTCCGGCGCCGCATGCGGTGAGGGGACCCCGGTGCGGCATGAACGGAGGGTGCGGCCTGTTGCTAGTGCAGGTCCCTTTATAGCTTGGCAAGGCGCCGAGGGGCCTTGGCTTCAACATGGCGAGTGCAAGATGGTCAACGCTCCGCTACCCCCACCGTTGTCACGCCTTTCCTACACCTCTCCGGACACCCATTACACATAGCTCTACCACTACACACCAGGCCCAACACCTGCCGCAGGCGGTGGCGAGGCGGGAAGCTGGTGGCACCCGCCCTGCGGCAGCGACACCACAAAACACGAGGTATGGCGCCCCCCCCTCCACAACCCCCAACTCCTCACGCGGCCAGACGACGGAAGAACCCCCGCCGCCCCCGGCTAATAAAAGCCCAGCCACGCTAAACGTTTGGGTATGTGGTGACCGGCGGTGCGGTAACGTGACCCCATCACCAAACATTCACACACCAACCACTTGCATATACAAATGATGACAACGTTTCCATAGGAACTCACTATAATTTTGTTGATTTTCCCTTTAAAGTTGATGGAATTTGATGTACTCTGTCTACCGACACACACACGACCCCCGCGCCTCACCCAGGCCACCCGACCCCCGCGCCTCACCCAGGCCACCCGACCCCCGCGCCTCACCCAGGCCACCCGACCCCCGCGCCTCACCCAGGCCACCCGACCCCCGCGCCTCACCCAGGCCACCCGACCCCCGCGCCTCACCCAGGCCACCCGACCCCCGCGCCTCACCCAGGCCACCCGACCCCCGCGCCTCACCCAGGCCACCCGACCCCCGCGCCTCACCCAGGCCACCCGACCCCCGCGCCTCACCCAGGCCACCCGACCCCCGCGCCTCACCCAGGCCACCCGACCCCCGCGCCTCACCCAGGCCACCCGACCCCCGCGCCTCACCCAGGCCACCCGACCCCCGCGCCTCACCCAGGCCACCCGACCCCCGCGCCTCACCCAGGCCACCCGACCCCCGCGCCTCACCCAGGCCACCCGACCCCCGCGCCTCACCCAGGCCACCCGACCCCCGCGCCTCACCCAGGCCACCCGACCCCCGCGCCTCACCCAGGCCACCCGACCCCCGCGCCTCACCCAGGCCACCCGACCCCCGCGCCTCACCCAGGCCACCCGACCCCCGCGCCTCACCCAGGCCACCCGACCCCCGCGCCTCACCCAGGCCACCCGACCCCCGCGCCTCACCCAGGCCACCCGACCCCCGCGCCTCACCCGACCCCCGCGCCTCACCCGACCCCCGCGCCTCACCCGGCACCCGCGCCTCACCCAGGCCACCCGACCCCCGCGCCTCACCCAGGCCACCCGACCCCCGCGCCTCACCCAGGCCACCCGACCCCCGCGCCTCACCCGACCCCCGCGCCTCACCCGGCACCCGCGCCTCACCCGGCACCCGCGCCTCACCCGGCACCCGACCCCCGCGCCTCACCCGGCACCCGACCCCCGCGCCTCACCCGGCACCCGACCCCCGCGCCTCACCCGGCACCCGACCCCCGCGCCTCACCCGGCACCCGACCCCCGCGCCTCACCCGGCACCCGACCCCCGCGCCTCACCCGGCACCCGACCCCCCCACATACACTAACAAGAGTTATGTGGGGGGACACAGCAGAACAGGAGACCGTGAGAGAGCACGGCAACGACCAGACTAATGAACAATGGGAATGCACACGTCTACCAGGTGCTAACCAACGGCTGGTCGGGTCGGGTCGGGTCAAATGTTCACATTACAACTGTCAGTCATGTTGCAGCCGTGATCCTCAGCGCTCACCACCACACTGAATCGTTCCGCGTTCTTTGACGAAGTATTAATCACCGCAGTTCAGCAACGATCAAGTTTAGACGGTGACGACAGAGGGTGGGGGGGGGAGGGTGTGTACTCACCTAGTTGTGCTTGCGGGGGTTGAGCTCTGCTCTTTGGTCCCGCCTCTCAACTGTCAATCAACTCTTTCTTCTACTACTACTACTATTTTTCCCACACCACACACTAACTGCCTTCATTATTACACTGAAGGACCAGGATCCTTTTTTTTTTACCATTTATTCCTGTCAACACCTATCCATCCAGTATATTAATGTGTCATTTCGCTTGCCACTTCCCTGACCGGGAGCCGGTCGGCCGAGCGGACAACACGCTGGACTTGTGATCCTGTGGTCCCGGGTTCGATCTCAGGCGCCGGCGAGAAACAATGGGCAGAGTTTCTTTCACCCTACGCCCCTGTTACCTAGCAGTAAAATAGGTACCTGGGTGTTAGTCAGCTGTCACGGGCTGCTTCCTGGGAGTGGAGGCCTGGTCGAGGACCGGGCCGCGGGGACACTAAAGCCCCGAAATCATCTCAAGATAATCTCAAGATAACGTCCCCCTGGTCCCCCAATGCGGGTAACTTGGGATAAAACTGGCAATTATGAGGATGGTGGGATCCAATTGTGTCATTAGTAGCAGCCAAAATATCACTCCACCTCTGCCCACCCCCAGCTGGCTACTTACACTCAACAGTCCAGCCAGAGTACACTCCACAGTCCATCCATTGTGGTGTGTGGGAGACTGTTCACCATGGTGGTCTCTACTCTGACTATGCAGTAATGCTACTACTAATGTACTACTATTGTAGTACCTCCTGTACTACTAATTATAATCATTGCTCACGTCTCGCAACACTCAAGCAGCACAGTAGTGATAGTTAATGCATGAGGAAATTATATATTAACAAAAAGCGTGTAAACAGTTTTATTTTTAATGTAGGAGAGTTACAATATTGGATACCTGCTTGATGGGGTTCTGGGAGCTGTTCTACTCCCCAAGCCCGGCCCGAGGCCAGGCTCGACTTGAGAGTTTGGTCCAATGTGATATATATACGTGTGATATCAGAGGCCTATGGGATGACACACTGGTACAAGTGGAGAGTATCACTGGGTGTATCATGATACTTGCGTGGCCCTGGTCACGCCTGCCGGCCACGGAGGTCACTATGGCCTAACACTGAGATTTATTCGTCTAGTTATTAATGATGGCAGCAGTCGTCTAATTTTCATCCAGTTATAACACGACCCCCGCGCCTCACCCTGCCCCTCCCCACGACCCCCGCGCCTCACCCCTGCCCCTCCCCACGACCCCCGCGCCTCACCCTGCCCCTCCCCACGACCCCCGCGCCTCACCCTGCCCCTCCCCACGACCCCCGCGCCTCACCCCTGCCCCTCCCCACGACCCCCGCGCCTCACCCCTGCCCCTCCCCACGACCCCCGCGCCTCACCCCTGCCCCTCCCCACGACCCCCGCGCCTCACCCCTGCCCCTCCCCACGACCCCCGCGCCTCACCCTGCCCCTCCCCACGACCCCCGCGCCTCACCCTGCCCCTCCCCACGACCCCCGCGCCTCACCCTGCCCCTCCCCACGACCCCCGCGCCTCACCCTGCCCCTCCCCACGACCCCCGCGCCTCACCCTGCCCCTCCCCACGACCCCCGCGCCTCACCCTGCCCCTCCCCACGACCCCCGCGCCTCACCCTGCCCCTCCCCACGACCCCCGCGCCTCACCCTGCCCCTCCCCACGACCCCCGCGCCTCACCCTGCCCCTCCCCACGACCCCCGCGCCTCACCCTGCCCCTCCCCACGACCCCCGCGCCTCACCCTGCCCCTCCCCACGACCCCCGCGCCTCACCCTGCCCCTCCCCACGACCCCCGCGCCTCACCCTGCCCCCAACTAGCCAGTGAGGAGTGCCAGGGTAGCCGCGCCCCACCAGGTGCCCTCCGCTAAGAACCAGTCACACCATAACCAGCGGGCAGCCAATACTTACCGTCTCACACCCATGGGAAGCGGCTTCATTTATTTTGGCAACAAATTAATGGGAACAGAATGACGCAACTCGTGATGACGTCACGAGGCTTCCCAGCCAATGGCGAGGCGGCGAACACCACGGTTAATTCAGTGGTCGAGAGCCGAAAATTTAACCAATAAACGAAACGCTGAATAAAGGACTGTTAGAGTCCTATAATCTGGTTGACGGGTAGGACGCTGCTCTACAAGGTAATTATCCACAGTATATCAGGAGTTCTATGTATAGAACTCGCAGTATACTACGAGTTCTACTATAAACTCTGGAGGAGTTCTACTCCCAGAGCCCGGCCTCAGCCCAGGCTCGTCTTGTGATAACTTGGTCCAACAGGCTTTTGCTGGCAGCGGCCCGCAGGCCCACATATCCACCACAGCCTGACTGGTCCGGCACTTCTTGCAGGAACTTATCTAAGTGTCTTTTGAATACACCCACCTTTGTTCCAGCAATATTTATAATGCTCGCTGGGAGGACGTTGAACAACCGCGGACCTCTGATGTTTATACAGTGTTCTCTGATTGTGCCTATGGCACCTCTGCTCTTCACTGGTTCTATTCTGCATTTTCTTCCATATCGTTCACTCCAGTACGTTGTTATTTTACTGTGTAGATTTGGGACCTGACCCTCCAGTATTTTCCATGTGTATATTATTTGGTATCTCTCTTGTCTCCTTTCTAGTGAGTACATTTGGAGAGCTTTGAGACGATCCCAATAATTTAGGTGCTTTATTTCGTCTATGTATGCCGTATATGTTCTCTGTATTCCCTCTATTTCAGCAATCTCTCCTGCTCTGAAGGGGAAGTGAGTACTGAGCAGTACTCAAGACGGGACAACACAAGTGACTTGAAGAGTACAACCATTGTGACGGGATCCCTGGATCCACACCACACTACGCCACACCACGCCCAACCACCAGGGCCCCACAATATACGGGAATGTGGGCATGATGGCCACAAAGTGAGCCTCAGTGTGCAGAAGGGCGAGGTAGCAGCTGGGGCGGGCGGGCGGCGGGGAGCGGGCGGGCGGCCACCTTGAGACAAAGGGCGGGAGGGCAGGAGTGAAGAGGGGAGACCACCGGAAGTAGGGCGTCGGAGGGGATCACATTACCCAAGCCACGTGAGGGGAAACGAGCGGCGGGACATGTTACCCATCTACCACCACGGCCGCCATCCTGGTGAACCAGGCCAGGCAACTGTCCCAGAGATGTTACCCTCCCACCACCACCACAGCCCCGTGTCCTGTCCTGCTGGAGGGAACCATTACCCTCCCACCACCACCACAGCCCCGTGCCCTGTCCTGCTGGAGGGAACCATTACCCTCCCACCACCACCACAGCCCCGTGCCCTGTCCTGCTGGAGGGAACCATTACCCTCCCACCACCACCACAGCCCCGTGCCCTGTCCTGCTGGAGGGAACCATTACCCTCCCACCACCACCACAGCCCCGTGCCCTGTCCTGCTGGAGGGAACCATTACCCTCCCACCACCACCACAGCCCCGTGCCCTGCCCTGCTGGAGGGAACCATTACCCTCCCACCACCACCACAGCCCCGTGCCCTGTCCTGCTGGAGGGAACCATTACCCTCCCACCACCACCACAGCCCCGTGCCCTGTCCTGCTGGAGGGAACCATTACCCTCCCACCACAGCCCCGTGCCCTGCCCTGCTGGAGGGAACCATTACCCTCCCACCACCACCACCACAGCCCCGTGCCCTGCCCTGCTGGAGGGAACCATTACCCTCCCACCACCACCACAGCCCCGTGCCCTGCCCTGCTGGAGGGAACCATTACCCTCCCACCACCACCACAGCCCCGTGCCCTGCCCTGCTGGAGGGAACCATTACCCTCCCACCACCACCACAGCCCCGTGCCCTGCCCTGCTGGAAGGAACCATTACCCTCCCACCACCACCACAGCCCCGTGCCCTGCCCTGCTGGAGGGAACCATTACCCTCCCACCACCACCACAGCCCCGTGCCCTGCCCTGCTGGAGGGAACCATTACCCTCCCACCACCACCACAGCCCCGTGCCCTGCCCTGCTGGAGGGAACCATTACCCTCCCACCACCACCACAGCCCCGTGCCCTGCCCCTTCTGGAGGGAACCATTACCCTCCCACCACCACCACAGCCCCGTGCCCTGCCCTGCTGGAGGGAACCATTACCCTCCCACCACCACCACAGCCCCGTGCCCTGCCCTGCTGGAGGGAACCATTACCCTCCCACCACCACCACAGCCCCGTGCCCTGCCCTGCTGGAGGGAACCATTACCCTCCCACCACCACCACAGCCCCGTGCCCTGCCCTGCTGGAGGGAACCATTACCCTCCCACCACCACCACAGCCCCGTGCCCTGCCCCTTCTGGAGGGAACCATTACCCTTCTTACGTCATGCACCGGGCCACACTGTACCAGGTACGGCGCCAGGGAAGGTTGCCTTTACCTGTGGCGGGTTTCTATGGTCTAAGTGGTCGGGCACCGTTCCTTCACTGTCCTCGTATATATTTATCAGCATCAGAGGCCCGAGACTGTTCAACATACTTCCGCTACACATAAGGGGCATAACTGGCCGACCCCTCACAGTGTTCAAGAGAGAACTGGATAAGTACCTCCAAAGTATACCTGATCAACCAGGCTGTGACTCATACGTCAGGCTGCGAGCAGCCGCGTCCAACAGCCTGGTTGATCAGTCCAGCAACCAGGAGGCCTGGTTGAGGACCGGGCCGCGGGGACCTTGAGCCCAGAAACCATCGCAAGGTAAGGTAACTTTCCAATTACTATATAGTCATACTGAATTTCGCCTGAACTTACCTTACCTTAGCATCTTAAAAATTTAAGGATGAGATAACATCATGCATCCAACACCAACCTGGTTGATGGGGTTCTGGGAGTTGTTCTACTCCCCAAGCCCGGCCCGAGGCCAGGCTTGACTTGTGAGAGCTTGGTCCACCAGGCTGTTGCTTGGAGCAGGCCCGCAGGCCCACATACCCTCCACAGCCCGGTTGGTCCGGGGTGTGGTGTGTATGTGGGTACTGTGTGGGTGGGTAACACAGTGGGTACCGTGTTCCTCCCACCGAGGAAGAGAGTATCATAGGAGTTAGCCATGTGAGGTGTAGCCAGGTGGTTATGGTATACCCAGCAGAGCACGACACGCAGCTGTGGTTGACCAGACATGAGCAGGAAGGACTAGCGGTGCGAGGACTGTGCCAGGCGGGACCACCACACTCCTCCTCCTCCCCCCCCCCCACCCACCCCCCACCCACCCACCCACCCACCCACCCACACACACACACGTGGCTCATGCACCAAATGAGCCACAGAGATATTGGAAAGAACTTTTTTGGTGTCAGAGTGGTTGACAAATGGAATGCATTTGGAAGTAATGTGGTGGAGGCTGACTCCATACACAGTTTCAAGTGTAGATATGATAGAGCCCAGTAGGCTCAGGAACCTGTTCACCTGTTGATTGACTGTTGAGAGGCGGGACCAAAGAGCCAGAGCTCAACCCCCGCAAGCACAACTAGGTGAGTACACACACACACACACACACACACACACACACACACACACACACACACACACACACACACACACACACACACACACACACACACACACAGTGTTTCCACAGGACTATTATGTTATGCGGAAAGAGAGGGAAGGAAGAGGTGGGGGTGGTGTAGCTCTGCTGGTAAGAAAAGGCTGGGATTTTGAGGAGATGGATATTCAGGGCTGTGAAGGTTTCAGTGACTACATAGCAGGTACTGTAACAAATGGAGGGAAAAAAATTATAGTCGCAGTCATATATAATCCACCACCAAATGACAGAAGACCTAGACAGGAATATGATAGAAACAACATGGCCACCATTAACATAATAGAAAGAGCAGCTTCTGTTGCTAGCAGGAATGGATCTGGACTACTAATTATGGGAGACTTCAACCATGGGAAGATAGATTGGAAGAACAGAGACCCGCATGGAGGACCAGAAACATGGAGAGCTAAGCTGCTGGACGTGGCAACAAGAAACTTTCTAAGCCAGCATACCAAAGAGCCAACAAGAATGAGAGGAGAAGATGAACCAGCAATGCTTGATTTGATATTTACCCTAAATGAATGGGATATAAGGGAAGTTAAGATGGAAGCGCCCTTGGGAATGAGTGACCACAGTGTATTGAACTTTGAGTACCTGGTAGAGCTAGGACTTATCTCCCCCCAAAAAGAACTAGGAATCAAAAGGCTGGCATACCGAAAGGGGAATTATGAACAGATGAGAAGTTTCCTAAGTGAAATACCTTGGGACACAGACCTCAGAGACAAGTCTGTACAGGGTATGATGGACTATGTTACCCAAAAGTGTCAGGAGGCAGTAAACAGGTTCATCCCGGCCCAAAGGGAAAAATCCGAGAAGCAACAAAAGAATCCATGGTATAATAGGGCATGTATGGAAGCGAAGAAACTGAACAAGAAGGCGTGGAGGAACTTCCGGAACAACAGAACACCAGAAAGCAGGGAGAGATACCAGAGAACCAGGAATGAGTACGTCAGGGTGAGAAGAGAAGCAGAGAAAAATTTTGAAAATGATATAGCAAACAAAGCCAAGACCGAACCAAAGCTACTCCACAGTCACATCAGAAGGAAAACAACAGTGAAAGAACAGGTATTGAAACTTAGAACAGGCGAGGACAGGTATACAGAGAATGACAGAGAGGTGTGTGAGGAACTCAACAAGAGGTTCCAGGAGGTCTTCACAATAGAACAGGGTGAGGTCACTGTGCTAGGAGAAAGGGAGGTAAACCAGGCGGCCTTGGAGGAGTTCGAAATTACGAGAGAGGAGGTCAAGAGACACCTGCTGGATCTGGATGTTAGAAAGGCGGTTGGTCCAGATGGGATCTCACCATGGGTACTGAAAGAGTGTGCAGAGGCACTTTGCTTGCCACTCTCCATAGTGTATAGTAAATCACTAGAGACGGGAGACCTACCAGAAATATGGAAGACGGCGAATGTGGTCCCAATATACAAAAAGGGCGACAGACAAGAGGCACTGAACTACAGGCCAGTGTCCTTGACTTGTATACCATGCAAGGTGATGGAGAAGATCGTGAGAAAAAACCTGGTAACACATCTGGAGAGAAGGGACTTCGTGACAAATCGCCAACATGGATTCAGGGAGGGTAAATCTTGCCTTACAGGCTTGATAGAATTCTACGATCAGGTGACACAGATTAAGCAAGAAAGAGAGGGCTGGGCGGACTGCATTTTCTTGGATTGTCGGAAAGCCTTTGACACAGTACCGCATAAGAGGCTGGTACATAAGCTGGAGAGACAGGCAGGTGTAGCTGGTAAGGTGCTCCAGTGGATAAGGGAGTATCTAAGCAATAGGAAGCAGAGAGTTACGGTGAGGGGTGAGACCTCCGATTGGCGTGAAGTCACCAGTGGAGTCCCACAGGGCTCTGTACTCGGTCCTATCTTGTTTCTGATATATGTAAATGATCTCCCGGAGGGTATCGATTCATTTCTCTCAATGTTTGCGGACGATGCTAAAATTATGAGAAGGATTAAAACAGAAGAGGACTGTTTGAGGCTTCAAGAAGACCTAGACAAGCTGAAGGAATGGTCGAACAAATGGTTGTTAGAGTTTAACCCAACCAAATGTAATGTAATGAAGATAGGTGTTGGGAGCAGGAGGCCAGATACAAGGTATCATCTGGGAGAGGAAATTCTTCAGGAGTCAGAGAAGGAAAAAGACTTGGGGGTTGATATCACGCCAGACCTGTCTCCTGCAGCACATATCAAGCGGATAACATCAGCGGCATATGCCAGGCTGGCCAACATACGAACGGCATTCAGAAACTTGTGTAAAGAATCATTCAGAACTTTGTATACCACATATGTCAGGCCAATCCTGGAGTATGCAGCCCCAGCATGGAGTCCATATCTAGTCAAGGATAAGACTAAACTGGAAAAGGTTCAAAGGTTTGCCACCAGACTAGTACCCGAGCTGAGAGGTATGAGCTACGAGGAGAGACTACGGGAATTAAACCTCACTTCGCTGGAAGACAGAAGAGTTAGGGGGGACATGATCACCACATTCAAGATTCTGAAGGGGATTGATAGGGTAGATAAAGACAGTCTATTTAACACAAGGGGAACACGCACAAGGGGACACAGGTGGAAACTGAGTGCCCAAATGAGCCACAGAGATATTAGAAAGAACTTTTTTAGTGTCAGAGTGGTTGACAAATGGAATGCATTAGGGGGTGATGTGGTGGAGGCTGACTCCATACACAGTTTCAAGTGTAGATATGATAGAGCCCGATAGGCTCAGGAATCTGTACACCTGTTGATTGACGGTTGAGAGGCGGGACCAAAGAGCCAGAGCTCAACCCCCGCAAACACAACTAGGTGAGTACAACTAGGTGAGTACACACACACACACACACACACACACACACTGTAAGGTTCACCTCCTGTACTACTGCAATACTAAAGGCCATAACCACAAATAGAAAACTATACTATAAACCGAATTTGTCATTCTAACCCTAATATGCTCAATGTTAAGACCTAAGCTACGCAACGTGAGCAAAACTATAGTACAAATAGGTACTATACTAGGCGAGACAGTTACATTTGAGGAGAGTGCCCCATTGGCTGCCCTGCAGAATGTACAAACTGGCCACGAGTCTCTTATTTCCAGCATAACTATGGTACTACCAATTTGGATGATAAGCTGGCAATTTTGACTTTGCACAGACGGACTTATTTTATAACCTGTAAAAACTTGACGGGACCTGACGGCTGAGTGGACAGCACTCGGGATACGTAGTCCTAAAGGTTCCGGGTTCGATTCCTAGATTCCGCAAAAGCAGTGCCGGACCAACCGGGCTGCGATGGGTATGTGGGCCTGTGGGCCACTGCAAGCAACAGCCTGGTGGACCAAGCTCTCATGTCAAGCCAGGCTTGGGGAGTAGAAGAACTCTCAGAACCTCATCAACCAGGTATCTAGCGGAGGCGGAAACAAATGGATCGAGTTTTACACCCTGATGGCCCTGTTCACTTAGCAGTAAATAGGTACATGGGACGTTGACAGCTGCTACGGGCTGCTTCCTGGGGATGTGTAACAAAAAGAAGGCCTGGTCGAGGACCGGGCCGCGGGGACGCTAAGCCCCGAAATTATATCAAGATAACTTTCCTATCCACGTTTCCCTTGTAACTTATTCTTCTAGACCTGAACATACCTGGAGAGAATTTCAAGAGTTCTTTGTTCTGGCAATATTTCTAACGCTTCTTTTTGTTAAAATTGAATAGATTCAATAACCTTACAAGTCACAGCTTTGTGTCATCCTTTGCCGATACAAAAATCGGCATGAAAATTTCCTCGGCAGAAGTTAGAGAAACTGCAAACCAACACAATTAAATTATTCGACAGACAACGGAAAATAAGACGATGTTTAACGGTGTTCCTCAGTTCCAGGTACTGAGGTACGGTGAAAACGAGGAACTTAAACGAACCACAGGGTACAGGACACAAACAGACCTACTCATACAAAGAAAACATGTAAAAGATCTGGGAATTATGATGTCTGACAGTGAACATAACCGAGTTATGTTCAGACAGTGAACATAACCGAGCAAAATAGCGGCGGCCAGGAAAATGATAGGATGGATCATGAGAACGTTCAAGTCCAGAGACCCACAGTAATGCTGATACTATTTAAATCACTGATGCTGTCCCGTCTTGAGTATTGCTCAGTACACACTCCCCTTTCAGAGTAGGAGTGATTGCTGAAATAGAGAGAATACTGAGAACATATACGGCACGCATAGACGAGATAAAGCACCTAAATTATTGGGATCGTGTCAAAGCTCTCCAAATGTACTCCCTAGAGAGGAGACGAGAGAGATACCAAGTAATATACACATAGAAAATACTGGAGGGCCAGGTCCCAAATCTACAAAGTGAAATAACAACATACATTTAACAACATACATATGGAACCATTTTCTTCCATATCGGTGAACGATAGGGAAGAAAATGCAGAATAGAACCAGTGAAGTGCAGAGGTGCCATAGGCACAATCAGAGAACACTGTATAAACATCAGAGGTCCGCGGTTGTTCAACGTCCTCCCAGCGAGCATAAGAAATATTGCCGGAACAAACGTAGACATCGTCAAGTGAAAACTACATAATTTTCCCCAAGGAGTGCGCGACCAAACGGGCTGTGGTATACATGTGGGCCTGCGGGCCACTGCAAGCAACAGCCTGGTGGACAAAGCTCTCTCACGTCAAGCCTGGCCTCGGGCCGGGTTTTAGTAGTAGAGCTGGCAGAAACCCATCAAGTAGGTATGGAGCAGGTGTGTGGGACAGTGGACACTGGGGGCGGGAGAGGCGTACTCTTGCTTGGGTTCATGTTAGAGGTGTGGAGGCGGGACCCTCACGCTCCTGGCTGCTCTAGCATGTCCTCAACCTTCATACCTTAATATCTCCCCACTCACGCACGCTTTAATCTCTAATAATGCAATCGCTTTAGTTTCCAACCTGCGTACGGGTGGGGCGTACGCCGGCGGAGGGTTGGGGGGGGGGGGTCGTCTGCCGGATGAGGGTAGGGGGGGGGGGTGGAAGGGTCGTCAACTCTGATATTGATAGAGTTCTCTCTCAGAGTACCTATTGCACCTCTGCTCTTCAACGGGGGTATTCTGCACATCCTGTCCATGCCTCCTGGTCTCATGTGGTGGTATTTCTGTGTGCAGGTTTGGGACCAGCCCCTCTAGTATTGTCCACGTGTAAATTATTATGTATCTCTCCCGCCTGCGCTCAAGAGAATTACAGATTTAGGCTCTTTAGTCGGTCCCAATAGTTTAGACGTTTTACTGTGTAGATTCTAGCAGTAAAGGATCTCTGCACGCTCTCCAGGTCAGCAATTTCTCCAGCTTTGAAAGGGGCTGTCATTGTGCAGCAGTACTCCACTCTAGAGAGCACTAGCGTCTTGAGCATCATTGGTATATCATCTCTAGTTTGGAAAGTTCTTGTTATCCAACCTGTCATTTTTCTTGCAGTTGTGACGGCTACTTTATTGTCTTCCGACATGAGTACACCCAAACATTGCTTTTACGTTCTATGGTATGATTTGACTGCGTTTTGTACGTAGTTTCCGTTTTTATGTTTTAATTTATTCCGTAGAATTGGAGCTGGAACTTATCTTCATTAAATATCATTTTATGTAGACCACAGAAAGACCTGATTTATATCATATTGGAGGTTCGCCGTGTCCTCTGTTGTCTACTCTCATACAAATCTTTGTCATCTGCAAAGGATGATACAGTACTATTCCTGCTTGATGAGGTTTTGGGAGTTTTCTACACCCCAAGCACGGCCCGAGGCCAGGCTTGACTTGACAGTTTGGTCCACCAGGCTGTTGCTTGGAGCTACCCGCAGACACACATACCCACCACAGCCCGTTAGGTCCGGCACTCCTTGAAGAAAACTATCTAGTTTTCTCTTGAAGATGTCCACGGTTGTTCCGGCAATATATCTTAGAGTCGCTGGGAGGATGTTGAACAACCGTGGACTTCTGATGTTTATACAGTGTTCTCTGATTGTGCCTATGGCACCTCTGCTCTTCACTGGTTCTATTCTGCATTTTCTTCCATATCGTTCACTCCAGTACGTTGTTATTTTACTGTGTAGATTAGGGACCTGACCCTCCAGTATTTTCCAAGTGTATATTATTTGGTATCTCTCTCGTCTCCTTTCTAGTGAGTACATTTGGAGAGCTTTGAGACGATCCCAATAATTTAGATACTTTACCGCGTCTTTGAATGCCGTTTATGTTCTCTGTATCCCCCTGTATTTCAGCAATCTCTCCTGCTCTGAAGGGGGAGGTGAGTACTGAACAGTACTCAAGACGGGACAGTACAAGTGAATTGAAGAGTACAACCATTGTGATGGGATCCCTGGATTTTAAACTATACTATAGTTTGTGTCCTTGTCTATGTCAGATATGAGGATGAGAAAAATTACTGGAGCAAGCATGGTACTCTGAGGGACTGAGCTTTTCACGGTTGACGATACGGATTTGTTGAGTTACACATTGAGTTCTGTTAGTCAGGAAATTGTAAATCCATCTGCCTATTTTTCCGGTAGTTCCTTTTGAACGCATTTTGTGTGCAATAATACCATGGTCACATTTGTCGAAAGTTTTTGGGAAATCTGTGTAAATTACATCAGCGTTTTATTTGTCTTCCATAGGCATCTAATGCCATGTCATAGTGGTCCAGCAACTGTGACAGGCAAGAGCGCCCTGTTCTGAAACCATGTTGTCCGGGGTTATGGAGATGCTGTGATTCCATGTATTTTGTGATCTTACTTCTTAGCAATCTTTCAAAGATTTTTATGCTGTGTGATGTTAGTGCTATCGGTCTGTAATTTTTTGCCTCTGCCTTATTTCCTCCTTTATGGAGTGGTGCTATCTCTGCTGTTTTTAGTATGTCAGGGATAATGCCAGCATCTAGGCTTTGTCTAGGCTTAGACGGGGGGGGGGGGTAGTTCCGAGGGCGAGCGACGGGGGGGGGGGGGGGGTAGTTCCGAGGGCGAGCGACGAGGGGGGGGGGGGGTAGTTCCGAGGGCGAGCGACCGGGGGGGGGGTAGTTCCGAGGGCGAGCGACGGGGGGGGGGGGGTAGTTCCGAGGGCGAGCGAACGGGGGGGGGGGGGGGGGGTAGTTCCGAGGGCGAGCGACGGGGGGGGGGGGGGTAATTCCGAGGGCGAGCGACGGGGGGGGGGTAGTTCCGAGGGTGAGCGACGGGTGGGGGGGGGGGGTAGTTCCGAGGGTGAGCGACGGGTGGGGGGGGGGTAGTTCCGAGGGTGAGCGACGGGTGGGGGGGGGGGTAGTTCCGAGGGCGAGCGACGGTGCGGTAGGCGAGAGGGAAGAGCACCTGCGCCACGTCTGCCAGTGATTGGCTGGAGGGAGGTGGGGAGTGGCGTGAGTGGGCGGGGTGGCGGCGGGGGTGGTGGTGGGCGGCGGGTGTTCCGGACGGGCGCGCACGGCCAGCCACGGGCGGGGCCGCGGGGCCTCCCGACCCCGCCACCGTGACGGCTGCCACCTGTCGCCCGCCCGAGCCCACACCACGCCTCGCCCCCCCCCCCCCACCTACAGTACCTCGCCTCGCCGCCGCCCCCCCCCTACAGTACCTCGCCTCGCCGCCGCCCCCCCCCTCTACAGTACCTTCGCCTCGCCGCCGCCCCCCCTCTACAGTACCTCGCCTCGCCGCCGGCCCCCCCTCTACAGTACCTCGCCTCGCCGCCGGCCCCCCTCTACAGTACCTCGCTTCGCCGCCGCCCCCCCTAAAGTACCTCGCCTCGCCGCCCCCCCCCCTACAGTACCTCGCCTCGCCGCCGCCCCCCCCTCTACAGTACCTCGCTTCGCCGCCGCCCCCCCTAAAGTACCTCGCCTCGCCGCCGCCCCCCCTCTACAGTACCTCGCCTCGCCGCCGGCCCCCCCCCCCTACAGTACCTCGCCTCGCCGTCCCCCCTACAGTACCTCGCCTCGCCGACCCCCCCCCTACAGTACATCGCCTCGCCGCCCCCCCTACAATACCTCGCCTCGCCGACCCCCCCCTACAGTACCTCGCCTCGCCGACCCCCCCTACAGTACATCGACTCGCCGCCCCCCCTACAGTACCTCGCCTCGCCGACCCCCCCCCCTACAGTGCCTCGCCGCCCCCCCTACAGTACCTCGCCCCCCCCCCCAGTACATCTTAAATTAACGTTGTCCAATTTTCCCCCTGTAATGGTTGATAATACATAAGGCGCCGCGGCCGTGACGTTACCGGCCCCCCGCGAGGTTACCGCCCCCCCTCCCCCCCCAGCGAGGTTACCGGTCCCCCGCGAGGTTACCGCCCCCCCCAGCGAGGTTACCGCCCCCCCCCCCCAGCGAGGTTACCGGTCCCCCGCGAGGTTACCGCCCCCCCCCCCCAGCGAGGTTACCGGTCCCCCGCGAGGTTACCGCCCCCCCCCAGCGAGGTTACCGGCCCCCCCCAGCGAGGTTACCGCCCCCCCCCCAGCGAGGTTACCGCCCCCCCCCAGCGAGGTTACCGCCCCCCCCAGCGAGGTTACCGCCCCCCCCCCCAGCGAGGTTACCGCCCCCCCCCCCCAGCGAGGTTACCGGCCCCCCCCTCCCCCCCCCCCCCCGCGAGGTTACCGGCCCCCCCTCCCCCCCCCGCGAGGTTACCGCCCCCCCAGCGAGGTTACCGCCCCCCCCCAGCGAGGTTACCGCCCCCCCCCCAGCGAGGTTACCGGTCCCCCGCGAGGTTACCGCCCCCCCCCCCCATCGAGGTTACCGCCCCCCCCCCCCGCGATGTTACCGCCCCCCCCCCCCCCCGCGAGGTTACCGCCCCCCCTCCTTCCCCAGCGAGGTTACCGGTCCCCCGCGAGGTTACCGCCCCCCCCCAGCGAGGTTACCGGCCCCCCCTCCCCCCCAGCGAGGTTACCGCCCCCCCCTCCTTCCCCAGCGAGGTTACCGGTCCCCCGCGAGGTTACCGCCCCGCCCCCCGCGAGGTTACCGCCCCCCGCGAGGTTACCGCCCCACCCTCCCACCCGCGAGGTTACCGCCCCCCCCCCAGCGAGGTTACCGCCCCCCCCCAGCGAGGTTACCGCTCCCCCCCCAGCGAGGTTACCGCTCCCCCCCCAGCGAGGTTACCGCTCCCCCCCAGCGAGGTTACCGCTCCCCCCCCCCCCAGCGAGGTTACCGCCCCCCCCCAGCGAGGTTACCGGTCCCCGCGAGGTTACCGCCCCCCCCCCCCAGCGAGGTTACCGGTCCCCGCGAGGTTACCGCCCCCCCCCCAGCGAGGTTACCGGTCCCCGCGAGGTTACCGCCCCCCCCCAGCGAGGTTACCGCCCCCCCCCCCTCAGCGAGGTTACCGCCCCCCCCCCCCCAGCGAGGTTACCGCCCCCCCCCCAGCGAGGTTACCGGTCCCCGCGAGGTTACCGCCCCCCCCCAGCGAGGTTACCGCCCCCCCCCCAGCGAGGTTACCGCCCCCCCCCCAGCGAGGTTACCGGTCCCCCGCGAGGTTACCGCCCCCCCCCAGCGAGGTTACCGGTCCCCCGCGAGGTTACCGCCCCCCCCCAGCGAGGTTACCGCCCCCCCCCCAGCGAGGTTACCGCCCCCCCCCCCCGCGAGGTTACCGCCCCCCCCCCCAGCGAGGTTACCGCCCCCCCCCCAGCGAGGTTACCGCCCCCCCCCCAGCGAGGTTACCGCCCCCCCCCCAGCGAGGTTACCGGTCCCCGCGAGGTTACCGCCCCCCCTCCCCAGCGAGGTTACCGCCCCCCCCCCAGCGAGGTTACCGCCCCCCCCCCCAGCGAGGTTACCGGTCCCCCGCGAGGTTACCGCCCCCCCCCCCAGCGAGGTTACCGGTCCCCCGCGAGGTTACCGCCCCCCCCCCAGCGAGGTTACCGCCCCCCCCCAGCGAGGTTACCGCCCCCCCCCCCCAGCGAGGTTACCGCCCCCACCCCAGCGAGGTTACCGCCCCCACCCCAGCGAGGTTACCGGTCCCCCGCGAGGTTACCGCCCCCCCCCCAGCGAGGTTACCGCCCCACCCCCCCCAGCGAGGTTACCGGTCCCCCGCGAGGTTACCTTGCTTGAGGGGTTCTGGGAGTTGTTCTACTCCCCAAGCCCGGCCCGAGGCCAGGCTCGACTTGTGAGAGTTTGGTCCACCAGGCTGTTGCTTGGAGCGGCCCGCAGGCACTCCTTGAAGAAAAAAGAAGTGCCGGTTGGTCCGGCACTTCTTGAAGAAAACAATCTAGTTTCCTCTTGAAGATGTCCACGGTTGTTCCGGCAATATTTCTTATGCTCGCTGGGAGGGTGTTGAACAACCGCGGACCTCTGATGTTTATACAGTGTTCTCTGATTGTGCCTATGGCACCTCTGCTCTTCACTGGTTCTATTCTGCATTGTCTTCCATATCGTCCACCGATATGGAAGAAAATGCTTCCACATGTATGTTATATGTACATTGTTATTTCACTTTGTAGATTTGGGACCTGGCCCTCCAGTATCTTACATGTGTATATTACTTGGTATCTCTCTCGTCTTATTTCTAGAGAGTACATTTGGAGAGCTTTGAGCGATCCCAAAATTTAGGCGCTTTATCGCGTCTATGCGTGCCGTATATGTTCTCTGTATTCCCTCTATTTCAGCAATCTCTCCTGCTCTGAAGGGGGAAGTGAGTACTGAGCAGTACTCAAGACGGGACAACACAAGTGACTTGAAGAGTACAACCATTGTGATGGGATCCCTAGATTTGAAAGTTCTCGTAATCCATCCTATCATTTTTCTGGCTGACGCAATATTTTCTCGGTTATGCTCCCTAAACGTTAGGTTCAAATCCTTGACATGCTGTTTTCTACTATGGGTAGATTCGATTGTGTTTTGTACCCTGTGTTATGTTTCAGATCCTCATTTTTGCCGTACCTGAGTACCTGGAATATTATCACTGTTAAACATGTTATTTTCTTCTGCCCAATCGAAAACTTTGTTAATATCTGCTTGTAGTTTTTCCTATGTCTTCAGCAGATATAATTTTCATGGTAACTTTTGTGTCATCCGCAAAGGATGACACGAAGCTGTTACTTGTATTTTTGTCTATATCTGATGAAAGAATAAGGAAAAGCAGTGGTGCAAGGACTGTACCTTGAGGTACAGAACTTTTAACTGCGCTTGGATTACTTTATTTGCTTGACTGTTACTCTGAGTTCTGTTCGACAGGAAATTGAGTATCCAGCGTCCTACTTTACCAGTTATTCCCTTTGACCTCATTTTGTGTGCAATCACTCCATGGTTATATTTGTCGAATGCCTTTGCATAGTCTGTGTATACAGCATTTCCATTTTGCTTTTCTTCTAAACCTTCTGAATTTGTCATAGTGATTGAGTAACTGACACGACAGGATCTTCCAGCTCTAAATCCACTGTTGTCCTGGGTTGTGTAGCTCATTTTCCATAAAACTAGAAATTTGATTCCTAATCATTCTTTCAAAAACTTTTATTGTGTGATGTTAGTGCAACTGGTCTATAATTTTTTGCCAAGACTTTACTATCCCCCCTTGTGCAGAGGAGCTATATCTGCAGATTTAAGTGCTGCTGGTATCTCCCCTGTATCCAGGCTCTTTCTCCATATTATGCTGAGTGCTCTCGCTACTGGTATTTTACATTTCTTTATGAATATTGAATTCCATGAGTCAGGCCCAGGAGCTGAGTTCATAGGCATATTGTCAATTTCCCTTTCAAAGCCTTCCGAGTTCGTGTTAATATCTTATATTATCTGCAGCTTGGATGTCATTCATAAATTTATCTGGATCCTTAACTTTCATGTTGTTTATTGGTGTGCTAAACATAGCCTCATACTGGCTTCTTAGAATTTCACTAATTTCTTTGTCGTCCTCTGTGTACGTACCTTCAGGTTGTAATTAACGGTCCAATACTAGTGAAGGTTTTTTATTTTGATATTGCGTATGTGAAAAATATTTTGGAATTTTCTTTATCTCTTGTATAGCTTTCTGTTCCAATTCCATTTCCTCAGACTCGTATGATCGCTTCAACGTTTGTTCTATTTCTTCCATCTCCCTGTTTAGGTTTATTTTCCTTGCTTGTGATAGTTGTGTCTGCCGAAGCATTTCCGTTACATTTTTCCTTCTCCTGTACAGTCGTCTGCGTTCTCTTTCTAGAGTGGTCCTCTTTCTGCCCCTCCTCACAGGCACGTGCTTCAAGCAGACCTTGTAAGCTTCAGCTGTCAGTTGAGCTATTCCCTGTGTGGGAGTTTTGTCGCTTAAGACCGTCTCCCATTGAATGGTTGCAAGCTCTACACTTATTTTTTCCCAGACGATCTTCTTATTGTTAAAATTGAATTGATTGAATACCACTTCTCGCTTGTTGGGTCTCTTAGACCTACTACCGTTATTTATGTTAGTTCACACTTCAATGAGTTTATGGTCTAAGTATGTAGTATCTGAGATTGTAATGTCTCATTACTTGCATCAGTGTTTGTCCTTAGGTCCTTGTCCGTTTGGCCCTAGTCCTGGTTGATGGGGTTCTGGGAGTTGTTCTACTCCCCCAAGCCCGGCCCGAGGCCAGGGTAAATGTAGAATAAGTTAAACAAATAAAAAATTAAATAAAAAATAAATGTAGACTTAGTCCTTAAGGCCAGACGAAGTGTTTGCCAGGGTGCTTAGTTAAAAGAACACAATGAAAAGATTTTAGCGTCCTTGTCTAGTTTATTCAGTAAATCATTGGAGTCGGGCAGAGTATTGCCAGCCCGTCCTCATAAACAAGGCTCAAAGTCCATTCCATGCACCCGCAACTGTTTATGACTGAAAAACGGTTTACACACGACTCGCAACACATGACGTTCGAACACTTCAATAACTGCTTCGCTGACGACTTTTGTTAGAACCAAAACGCTGTTAATGCTTGACCCACGTACTACAAATAATCGCCGCCGCCATCACCACCTAAACATTTACCCTAACCTAACCAATGTACGGTAAGCTAATATATAATAATATTCACAGGTAATTTATATACGAGAAATTTCCTATTATGAATGAACAGCATGAATGTGCCTTTCGCGTCAATCACAGCAAGGAATGGACTACTTGAGGTTATCTTGAGATGATTTCGGTGCTTTAGTATCCCCGCGGCCCGGTCCTCGACCAGGCCTCCACCCCCAGGAAGCAGCCCGTGACAGCTGACTAACACCCAGGTACCTATTTTACTGCTAGGTAACAGGGGCATAGGGTGAAAAACTCTGCCCATTCTTTCTCCCAGGCGCCTGAGATCGATCCCGGGACCGACAGGATCACAAGTCCAGCGTGCTGTCCGCTCGGCCGACCGGCTCCCCGACCGGCCGACTTGGTCTGAGGACGGGTTAATATTGTAGTCTTGGAGGGTTGACAATGTACTACACCAAATTTTTAAGAATGATAGATCACCATCATTCGGCTAACTATCGGCCAATTAGCTTAACATCTACTGTAGGAAAATGTCTTTAATCTAATTGCAAAAGCCATTCATCTGTATCTTGAAAATTAGAATAATAAATCATTTGTCATGGCTTTACTAAAGGGTGCTCATGTGTGACAACTTTGTTGTCATTCCATTCCAGCATAATTACCTGCTTGATGGGGTTCTGGGAGTTGTTCTACTCCCCAAGCCCGGCCTGACTTGTCAGAGTTTGGTCCACCAGGCTCTTGCTTGGAGCGGCCCGCAGTTGTTAAATTGTGGCAGTTGACAGTAAAATGGTTTGCGTTGTGTACCCTGACTTTAGTGAAGCTTTTGATACAGTGGCACATGAAAGGTTGATTAAAAAGATAAGAGGCTAACTACGGTATTGGGGGTGCTATATTAAGTTAGGTAAGAGTATGGTTATATCAAAGGAAACAGTTTGTATACCTGGAGTCAAATCAGGCTGCGAGTCATACATTGAGAGGAATTGACAGTAGATAAAGAAACTATTCAACACTGGTGGTACGCAAACAAGGGGACGCAGGTGGGAACGGAGTACCAAAATGAGCCACAGGGACGTTAGAAAGAACTTTTTCAGTGTCAGTAGTTAACACATGGAATTCATTAGGCAGTGATGTAGTGGAGGCAGACGCCATACACAGTTTCAAATGTAGATATGATAAGAGCCCAGTAGGCTCAGGAACCTGTACATCAGTTGATTGACAGTTGAGAGGGGGGATCCCCGCAAGCACAACTAGGTGAGTACATCAGGCAGCAAGCAGCCTGATGTACTCCAGGCGTGTCCATCATCCTGGTTGACCAGACGACAAACCAAGAGGCCTGGTCAGAGACCGGGCCGCGGTAACGTTGATCCCTGGAACCACCACACTGTAGACTATCCTGGGACCTCTGTTGTTTACAAAATATATATATACGGTTTAGATTCAGGACTGAGCAGTAGTATTTGTAAATTTGCCGACGATACGAAAATCGGAAACAAAAACCATTTGACGATGTGGACGGGTTCCGAGGCAAAGCAACTATGATGGTTACAGGACATCAGCTGGCATGGTATTGAAATTGTCATGTCTGATTGTGACAAATTATCGAAATTGATCGAAATAGGACACTGATTTATGTCTAAAAGCATCAGCAATACAATGCCTGGTATTATTCTTCAGCTATATCTTACTCTTGCTAGGCCCCATCTAGATTATGCAGCTCAGTTTTGGTCGCCGTACCGCCGGACATAATTCACTAGAACGCGTCCAGCTGGAGGATGACACTTAATCCCACAAATTAGAAATCTTACATACGAAGAGACTTAAAACCTTAATTACCATTCTCTAGAAAGGGATGTTTGTCAGGCGCGACCTGATTAGTGTACAAGTGGATGAATGGGCATAACAAGGACTCGTTAATAAGCATTGAATATATCAACACAAGTACACCACGAAACAATGAAAATAAATTGGATAAATTTAGATTTTCGGAAAGACGTATCTTAATACTAGTTGATTGATTGATGAAGATGAAGCTACCCAAGAAGGGGCACGAGCATGAATAGCTCGTAATAATATTACTTGTTGGGAAACAGGGTTGTTATTTGTGGACCAGATTATGTTACCATCATAGACGTGGGAGTGATGGAGTGTTACAGGCATGAGCTACACATTCACATGAATGACTTTGGTTGGATAGACATAGGAGTTACCTTGTATGGGTCAATAGATCTTCGCCAGTTTCCTTAATATTCTCAGTCAACTGTTCATCTGCCGGGTTAGTTCAGCAAAAGTCTACTTGTTGCTACCTACCTATCTTGCGGGTAGGTAGCCTCGTGTCTGGTTATGGCAAAGTCCTCCGGTGCTGCTTGGTCTAACACTACCATAGCTTAGGAACAACCCCTTTATTTTACAAACGACAATGTGTGTTAAGTGCTTCGTATACCTCTCAATCATTTTCTGTAAACGTGTCCTTAGTTTCATTGCCTGTTGTTCCTTTTACATTCTGATGAAGGTTGATTCTTTGCTTTATGTATAATATAGTTTTAAAATCTCTGCTTCTCTTCTCACGCTGAAATACTCATTCACAGGAGGGATTACTGTACTAGAACAATGGGCCTCACATAGGATGTTAATGGCGCTGGGAAGGGTCCCCTGAGCAAGTCCCTAAAGGCTATCTCGGCGTTTGCCTGTTTGGCACATAATGCCTCCGGCGAGAGCCTCCGGCGAGAGCCTCCGGCGAGAGCCTCCGGTGAGAGCCTCGGCGTTAATTTTGGAGTCAAGTTTACTTCTTCCAGTCTCTCTTCCAGAAGTGGGCATTCCTTTCATTCACTTCGTACTGGAGCTACCTGGAAAGGGTTTCGGGAAGTCTTGTACACTGAGCCTGGCCCCTTCGCCAAGCTCTATTTATTTGATCTTATTGTACTTATATATCTATAAACAAGAAGGTATATTGGGTTTGTGAGAGCACATAACATTGGTGTTCTTACAATCTTGCAAAGCCACTAACACACGTACCATTTAGGGCACTTGGGCTCACTTGGCCCAACAGGCTGTTGCTACGAGCGGCCCCGAAAGCCCACATATCCACTATAGCCTGATTGGTCCGACACTTACAAAAACTTATATAAATGCTTCTTGAATACATCCACTTTTGTTCCAGCAATATTTATAATGCTTGCTGTGAGTGTTGAACAGCCGAGGACCTCTGCCTATGGCATCTCTACTCTTCACTAGTTCTATTCTGTATTTCCTTTCGTATCTTTCGATCCAGTATGCTATTCTACTGAGCAAAATTGGGACCTGGCCTTAAGGTATCTTCCATGTGTATATTATTTGATACCTTTCTCTCGTCTCCTTTACAGAGAACAGAGAATACATCTTGAGAGCTTTGAGACGGTCCAAATAATTACAGTGTTATTTATCGCGTCTGTGTGTGCCGTATATGTTCTCTGTATTCCCTCTATTTCAGCAATCTCTCCTGCTCTGAGAGGGGGAAAACAAGTACCAAGAAATACTCCAAGACGGGACAGCACCAGTGATTTAAATAGTATTAGCATTACTGTGGGGTCTCTGGACTATAATGTTCTCATAATCCATCCTATAATTTTCCTGGCCGCTGCTATATTTGCTTGGTTATGTTCACTACTGTACTTGTCCCTCTCGCACTCTTATTTTCACAACCACGTATCTGTCTGGTTGGAGTCAAGCAGCCATTCCTGAAATCATCTCTGGAACTTGGCGATTCATCTTGCCGGGTTACTTCAACCCTTGTCATTTACGAACATTCTCATTAGTTTAGCATGGTCTGAAAGTTCAGATAAGAACCTGCTCACTTCATCCATTACGTCGTTTACGTATATTACAGTGTTGACCCCTTGAGGTACTCCACTCCAGTCTGATGTGATGTGATGTGATGTGATCTGATCTGATCTGATCAACGTATTGTGACTGCCTCCCTTCTCAATGGTGTTCTTCCACCCAACTTAACACTTCCGAATACACCAGCCTGCTACTATAGTTTGCACAGGAGCCGGTCGGCCGAGCGGACAGCACGCTGTACTTGTGGTCCTGGGTTCGATCCTGGGCGCCGGCGAGAAACAATGGGCAGTTTCTTTCATCCTATGCCCCTGTTACCTAGCAGTAAAATAGGTACCTGGGTGTTAGTCAGCTGTTACGGGCCGCTTCCTGGGGGTGGAGGCTTGGTCGAGGACCGGGCCGCGGGGACACTAAAAGCCCCGAAATCATCTCAAGATAACCTCAAGGAGATGCTTATATAAAAGTACATCAAATGCTACGCATTGGGCCGATGCTGCAAATGGCCAAGCTTTCGTTGCCACTTGTGTCTGGCTGACGAGGTCCCAGAACTTATAAATCCCATGTTTTTGTTTCTCTTCTATGCCCTCTGAAACAAGGGTAAAGTTATTAAGGTCATCGCTGTTTGGAAGTAACCGACGCGCCTCTGCCAAGGCTACCATTAGAATAGTCTGGCAGGAAGTGGCCAACACGTTGAATTCATAAATGTTTGGTTTCGGGATCTTAAAGGGTGTGAAGCAGCTAGCCACTGAACACCAACACACGCTGCCAACATCACACACAAGGCTCTAGTCAAACAAAATTAATAAATAATTCAGCCTGGTCGAGAGACGCAATTTTCTCTGCAGTTCATCGTCATTTTCCTTCTCGGCTCATTTACACAGTATTACTCTAATATTCATTCAAAGTTACTTTTCGACAAGCATGACCTGGATTGTATATGGACTGAGGCTCTGGGAGTAGTTCTACTCCCCAAGCCCGGCCAGAGGCCAGGCCTGACTCTGCTTGGTCCAACGGGGGGTTGCTAGGTGCGACCCGCAGGCCCGAAATATCCACTGCAGCCCGGCTGGTCTGGCACTTTCAGCAGAAAAAGTGTTCATGTTTTTTTTTTTAAATGGTTTCATTTGAAGTGTCGAGCACTGGTGTTAACCTTGCCCCCGCCCCACTCACAGTTCAGGTTTGGTCATTAAAAATGCACAAAAGGTTTGTCCAGGTGGTGGTCAGTATTTGGTGCTCGAAGCTAACCGAGGAAGCAACTAATAGAACACCTAACCGCCCGCCAATTTAACGAACTGCTCTGAATTATAGTGCATCATATTTTGACGTCAGAATACGATGTATTACTGGAGAGGACACGGTGGGAATAAGCCACTCTTGCTGCCAGACTGTCTGGCGCCGGTATGCGCGCTCTCGCACACTCTGAAGTCACAGCCAGTAAGCGAGTCCAACTTATTAGAAAGGATAATAAAACGAGGTCAACTCCATCCAAAATTGCAATGGCAGATATAAACAGAAATAAAGGTCAGGAATCATTCGACTATATCACCAGATCAACTCGTTAAATCTTTCTTCCCAATTTATGTCGCTTAACTCTGCCCAATTTGGTGGTACACCACTAACAATTGTTTCAAACGTGGGTTGGACATGCATATGAGTGGGGTTGGGTAGGTTATATATAGGAGCCGCCTCGTATGGGCCAATAGGCCCTCTGCAGTTACCTTGTTCTGATGTTCTCATGTTTAACCTTGTTAAGCTTTCATGTGCTCTAAACAGGCGGTGTTAATACACTCGCCCCCCACAATTTGCAGTCACTGGAGAAAAACGATTTTGGAAGATATGATCAAGATGTGTACGATACGGGAGCCGGTCGGCCGAGCGGACAGCACGCTGGATTTGTGATCCTGTGGTCCCGGGTTCGATCCCGGACGCCGGCGAGAAACAATGGGCAGAGTTTCTTTCACCCTATGCCCCTGTTACCTAGCAGTAAAATAGGTACCTGGGTGTTAGTCAGCTGTCACGGGCTGCTTCCTGGGGTTGGAGGCCTGGTCGAGGACCGGGCCGCGGGGACACTAAAGCCTGGAAATCAAGATAACCTCAAGATGATGCTCAGCGGTATCTTGATGGTGGACAGGGACAACCCATACCCCACCTGAGAACCAGGACTAAAAGGCATTCAAGCAAGTATAACACCCAAATACGTTCTAAGGTGCGCCATGAAAAATGTTTTAGCACAAGGGATAGAGAAGACTAGCAACAAAGTATGGAAGGTAGGACAAAAATACAGAGTTACCTGCCACTTAAGAGTACTGACGTCCACGGAGCATTAATGTTAAGTTTACTGGGAAACAAGTGGCACGAGTCAAGTGAGAAGTTTGTGTCATATAAGATGGTAGAAAAGTGAGCAACAGAGCATGTTTACTGACCTGTAAACCTGGCTAAGGTAGCGACTAGGAGGACGAGTATGGTGAGTACTGAGGGGTGTGGGGGCGGCCCACTCCTCCATTTGGGCCAGAGTGTGGGCGCCCCGCTCCTGCCCCTGCTGCTGGCAGTGGTGGTAGTGGTGGTGGTAGTGCTGGTGGTGGTAGTGGTGGTGATGGTGATGGAGGGCGGCGTCGGCGTCGGACAACAGTGATGATGGGTGGTGGTGGTTGTGGTGGTGGTTGTGGTAGTGGTGGTGGTAGTGGTGGTGGTGGTTGTGGTAGGGTCGGGAGACAGGCCCGCCGCACTGCTCCCACAGTCTTGGACCAAACCTGGCAAGTCCATAGTCTTACAGTTGTGGTGGTGGTGAGAGTGAGCACCACTCTGGCACCTGCCCCCCCGCCGCCGCCGCCACCACCACCTCCTCCAGCCAGGCCCTCGCCACCGACACGTCACCTGCTGCTCCTCCGTCAGGTACGGACTCGTGCACGGCCCAGCACAACCCTCACAGTGCACCTCCGGCGCAGGCTTCGCTCTCCCGCCCTCGGCTCCCGCCACGCTGCATCCTCGCCAACACCCTGCAAATGATCCAAAACATTACCTGTGAGACGGACAACATGCAATGATATAGGTAAGCTGTGAGGCACCCTACCCTACCCTACGAGGGGGGGGTAGTGAAGCACCCTACCCTACGAGGGGGGGGGGTAGTGAAGCACCCTACCCTACGAGGGGGGGGTAGTGAGGCACCCTACCCTACGAGGTGGTGGTAGTGAGGCACATTACCCTACGAGGGGGGGTGGTAGTGAAGCACCCTACCCTACGAGGGGGGGTGGTAGTGAAGCACCCTACCCTACGAGGGGGGTGGTAGTGAAGCACCCTACCCTACGAGGGGGGGGTAGTGAAGCACCCTACCCTACGATGGGGGGGGGTAGTGAAGCACCCTACCGTACGAGGGGGGGGGGTAGTGAAGCACCCTACCCTACGAATGGGGGTAGTGAAGCACCCTACCCTACGAATGGGGGTAGTGAAGCACCCTACCCTACGAGGGGGGGGTAGTGAAGCACCCTACCCTACGAGGGGGGGTTTAGTGAAGCACCCTACCCTACGAGGGGGGGGGTTAGTGAAGCACCCTACCCTACGAGGGGGGGGGGTAGTGAAGCACCCTACCCTACGAGGGGGGGGGTAGTGAAGCACCCTACCCTACGAGGGGGGGGGGGGTAGTGAAGCACCCTACCCTACGAGGGGGGTAGTGAAGCACCCTACCCTACGAGGGGGGGTAGTGAAGCACCCTACCCTACGAGGGGGGGTAGTGAAGCACCCTACCCTACGAGGGGGGTAGTGAAGCACCCTACCCTACGAGGGGGGGGGGTTTAGTGAGGCACCCTACCCTACGAGGGGGGGTGGTAGTGAAGCACCCTACCCTACGAGGGGGGGTAGTGAAGCACCCTACCCTACGAGGGGGGGGGGGTAGTGAAGCACCCTACCCTACGAGGGGGGGGTAGTGAAGCACCCTACCCTACGAGGGGGGTGGTAGTGAAGCACCCTACCCTACGAGGGGGGGTGGTAGTGAAGCACCCTACCCTACGAGGGGGGGGTGGTAATGAAGCACCCTACCCTACGAGGGGGGGGGGTGGTAGTGAAGCACCCTACCCTACGACGGGGGGGGGTGGTAGTGAAGCACCCTACCCTACGAGGGGGGTGGTAGTGAAGCACCCTACCCTACGAGGGGGGTGGTAGTGAAGCACCCTACCCTACGACGGGGGGGGGGGTGGTAGTGAAGCACCCTACCCTACGAGGGGGGGTAGTGAAGCACCCTACCCTACGAGGGGGGGGGGTAGTGAAGCACCCTACCCTACGAGGGGGGGTAGTGAAGCACCCTACCCTACGAGGGGGGGTTGTAGTGAAGCACCCTACCCTACGAGGGGGGTTGTAGTGAAGCACCCTACCCTACGAGGGGGGGTTGTAGTGAAGCACCCTACCCTACGAGGGGGGTGGTAGTGAAGCACCCTACCCTACGAGGGGGGATGGTAGTGAAGCACCCTACCCTACGAGGGGGGGGTGGTAGTGAAGCACCCTACCCTACGAGGGGGGGTGGTAGTGAAGCACCCTACCCTACGAGGGGGGGTGGTAGTGAAGCACCCTACCCTACGAGGGGGGTGGTAGTGAAGCACCCTACCCTACGAGAGGGGTGGTAGTGAGTCACCCTACGAGGGGTGGTAGTGAAGCACCCTACCCTATGAGGAGGGGGGGTAGTGAAGCACCCTACGAGGGGGGGTAGTGAAGCACCCCACCCTTCATGGGGTGATGCTTACCTATCAATACTTACCTATCAGCGAGAACAAGGAGGCAAGATCTAGCTCTTTATCCCCCATCAACTTGTGGACTTGTTGAGTTATAATTGATCTATTCCGAGGTTATAATTTGTTGTGGAGTCTGGTAGTGGCGGAGGCGGACTGGGCACCGCTCTCCTGGCTACACCTGCAGAAGGCAAGGCCTGACTGTGGAGGTTACTGCTGCTCCTGACGGCGGCGGCGGGAGTGCACTTGCAACAGCCTTGTGCAACCCTGCCTGGCTGGGGCGCCGCTCCAAAATAGCGGGTACCTGGGCTGGTGCCCGGCTGACGTCACACCCCCGCGCCCTCTCCCACCACCCAGCCAGTAAACAACCACTCCGGCCCTACACTTCGCCCGTCATCATCACACCGCTGCCCACCTACCTAGGCTCCGTGTTTTAGGCTCTAGTCCCTCTCCTGCTCGAGAATCCTAGGCAGCTACCATGGATTTTCAAGGCCTAGCTAACGAGTAGTAGTCTACATATACGACCACGAGACTAGGACTGAGTCGCTTCCTCCCACCACACACACTACACCAAAACTCTTCCCCAGTCTCATACTCAACACATACATGTTAACAACTGATGCAGCATTATTTGCACACACACTACTACCTTCACGAGTTTCAACTCCAGAGGACCTGGACTGTACCTGTAGGGGGTTCCGAGAGTTGTTCAACTTGCAAGAGCTTTGTCGAACATGCTGTTGCTTGGGATAGCCTGCACGTCCACATTTCCACTACAGCCTGGTTGGTCCCGTACTAACTACAGTAAACTGTTCAGTTTGTATTTTCTTGAACTCCAAACTAATGTAAACTGGGTCTTCCAGTGAGCTACAGAAAATATAATGCCAGATGAAAATTTTAAGATCCTACCCGTGGGAAACAAATTAAAACCGTAAGTGCATCCAAAACGCCATAAAATATCACAAGAAAAACCTATGTACATGTGAGTATTTATGTGAAGACTTTACAGTACCACAACACACTAGTACTCACTAGTGGGGAAAACCGTTGAACATTAATTGTTCCGCTTAAGGCTGGACGAATTGACGACATGGAGAACAGGTGGAGAATATTGACTAAATTACTAACATTTTAGTAATGCTTAAGAATTAACCATTACCAAAATGTATTACATGCATTTCCTGGCACGAGAAATTGTATACCTGAAAATTATCAAGACGAGCTGGTTCCAAATGTGGCCACCGTAATAACGCCTTACGAGACCAGGAGACATGGACGCAACATGTGCACAAGCGCTCCACTCAAAGGTACAGCAAACAAGGATAACAATTATATCAACGAAGGAACCAAGGCAAGAATTATTACGCCAGAATTTGGACAAACATCTGCCAATGGTAAGGTGTTTGGGGAGAAAGCAGCAAGCCAGTACGACTAAATAGGACTAGGAAGGGATACGAAGGCACGGAGCTAGGAGAGGACACGGAGTGAAGGGATTGCAACCCCCCCCCCCCTCTATCCAGCTATAGGCAGACACTTGGTGAGTTGAACATTAAGGTGACTTGGTCGTGTTTTACAAGTGTTGTGTGATGATCAAGGGCAGTCAGTTGTAGTGTTCTCAGATTCTTGGAGGATGACTCACTTTACCTATATATATCTTGAACATGCCTTAAAGTATGATACTTAGTATGTGAAATATAATTGAATTTATTATTTAAATTGTCTTTGTTCCCTAGAGCGTTGAGTTGAGGTGAGAAAGCCTCTGTGAGTACTGGTTTCATGATTTAATGAGTACATGCTAATAATGACCTCTTGATAACATTTTGTGAATATTGTGATACAGACAAGTTCCATTCCTTGTCTTGTAGGTAATGGTCTTGAATGGATGGTGGCAGCATTTCGTCTTCTACTATCTACTCTTCTACTATCTACTCTTCGACTTCTACTATCTACTCTTCTACTTCTACCTATCTACACCTCTCCCTCCACCCCTCTCTAAACTCTCACTTTCAACTAATGACCCTCCTCGCTCCTCCCACCTCTCTCCCTCTCACCCCAAACCCTCACTAATTACTTCACTATTCATTTCTTTCCTTTCGTTTTCTCTTATACGTTTGTGGCAATGAAATGTGTTCTAGAGTTCTCTCTCGAGTTTCGGGTAGCGGATCCAGTTACGGCGCCTTGTGGTCTTAGCACCTAGGTAGTCAAATACCTAGGTCACAAGGTGTTGAACGAGAGAGGTGGCCGTAGGAACTCTGGGAGTTCTCTAGAATAGTTAGCTAACTGGGGACGGGATAACGGACTAGAGAGAGCTGTTTCCCCCGGCCTCGTTAGTTAACTGGGGGGTGGAATAATGGACAAGATAGAGCTATTTCCCCCACCCCCCGTTACAACTTGACCAGGTCGCACGCCGACGTGCTGGACACCAGGTCGTGGCCGTGTCGACCAGGTCGTGGCCGTGTCGACCAGGTCGTGGCCGTGTCGACCAGGCCAAGTGGTTGGATACACCTGCCAAGGGTCCTGATCAACGAGCCTCTGGTGTACCTACGTGGGACTGCGGCTACCGACAGTTAGTGAGTGAAGAGTCAACTAGGTTATACAGTCCGTTGAAACTATCACGAGGCAGTAGCTAGGATGGAGCCAGACAGCGCGGCTTCCAACTTGGTCCACGGCCAGGAGTCGTCAGCCACTTCGTACCGTTCTACCTTGTGATCATTCTGGGAATCAGATATTCTCGCGGCCTCCTGGCTGGTAGTCTGGTCAAGGAGGCTGTTGGATGAAGCTGTTCGCAGTCTGACGTGCGAGTCACAGCCCAGTTCATCAAGCGTACGAGCTGGGAAGCGCTACGAGGTTGTCCGTAATGATAAGACCCGCGGGCTGAGAACCACCTCGCAGCATCTCTAGGCTCGTAAACTGTTTAATGAATACAAACTAAATATTAGATGGACCGTTACACATATGCACACGGAAATAACTCCTTACAAGCAGCCGCGTCCAACAGCCTGGTTGACCAGTCCAGCAACGAAGAAGCCTGGTCGACGACCGGGCCGTGGGGACGCTAAGCCCCGAAGCCATCTCAAGGTAACGAGAGCAGAAGGCACGACAGGATGAAACGGCGCCATTGATACCCTAAGACATTTCTGTCAACATGAACATTTCTATCAACATCAACTCCCTCTTAACATGAGGGGCATGACTAGCCAACCTCTCACAGTGTTCACAGGACAACTTCATAAACACCTCCAAATGATGCATCATCAACCGGGCTATGATTCACACGCCAGACTGCCAGACACAGCATATAACAACTTGCTTGACCAGACCACCAAACAGGGTGGCCAGGGTAAAGACTGGGGTTTAATAAATCAAAGACGGGGTCATTGATTGAACCAGCAACAGGTAGACCCTCCACGTGTAATCAAAAGCAAGCAAGCACACACGAAACTACACTTGAGCGCAACCCTTCCCAAACGGTGTGCGTACCTGGTTGATGGGGTTCTGGGAGTTCTTCTACTCCCCAAGCCCGGCCCGAGGCCAGGCTTGACTTGTGAGAGTTTGGTCCACCAGGCTGTTGCTTGGAGCGGCCCTCAGGCGCACATACCCACCACAGCCCGGTTGGTCCGGCACTTCTTGCAAGAACTTATTTAAGTGCCTCTTGAATACATCCATCTTTGGTCCAGCAATATTTCTAATGCTTGCCGGGAGTTTGTTTAACAGCTGTGAACCTCTGATGTTCAGAGTGTTCTCCGATTGTGCCTATGGCACCTCTGCTCTTCACTGGTTCTATTCTGTATTTCCTTCCGTACCTTTCGCTCTAGTACGTTGTTTTTCTACTGTCTAAATTTTGACCTGGCCTTCTAGTATCTTCCATGTATATAATACAAGATATCTTTCTCGTCTCCTTTCCAAACAGTACATTTTGCGAGCTTTGAGACGGTCTTAATAATTTAATGTTTTATCGTGTCTATGCGTGCCGTATATGTTCTCTGTATTCCCTCTGCGAGGGAGATCTCTGCGAGAGATCTCTCTCGCTCTGAAGGGGGGAAGTGAGTACCGAGCAATACTCAAGACGGGACAGCATCAGTGATTTAAACAATATTAGCACTGCTGTAGGTCTCTGGATTTGAACGTTCCCATAAGCCATCCTATCATTTTCCTGGCCGCCGCTATATTTGCTAAGTTATGATACCTGCTTGATGGGGTTCTGGGAATTCTTCTACTTCCTAAGCCCGGCCCGAGGCCAGGCTTGACTTGTGAGAGCTTGATCCACCAGGCTGTTGCTTGGAGTGGCCCGCAGGCCCACATACCCACCACAGCCCGGTTGGTCCGGCACTCCTTGGAGAAAACTATCTGGTTTTCGTTTGAAGATGTCCACAGTTGTTCCGGCAATATTTCTGATGCTCGCTGGGAGGACGTTGAACAACCGCGGACCTCTGATGTTTATACAGTGTTCTCTAATTGTACCTATGGCACCTCTGCTCTTCACTGGTTCTATTCTGCATTTTCTTCCATATCGTTCACTCCAGTATGTTGTTATTTTACTGTGTAGATTTGGGACCTGACCCTCCAGTATTTTCCATGTGTATATTATTTGGTATCTCTCTCGTCTCCTTTCTAGTGAGTACATTTGGAGACGAATGTACTCACTTTGTACATTCGTACAAAGTAAGAATGTACTTTGAGACGAGCCCAATAATTTAGGTGTTTTATCTCGTCTATGCGTGCCGTATATGTTCTCTGTACTCTATTTCAGCAATCTCACCTGCTCTGAAGGGGGAAGCGAGTACTGAGCAGTACTCAAGACGGGACAGTACAAGTGATTTGAAGAGTACAACCATTGTGATGGGATCCCTGGATTTTCACTAAATGTCAGGTCGGCAAACATTATTATTCCCAGATCTTTTACATGTTTTCCTTCTATGAGTAGGTCTGATTGTGTCCTGTACCCTGTGTTTCGTTTAAGTTACTCGTTTCCACCATACCAAGTGGAAAGTACCAGGAACTTTTCACCGTTAATCATCTTGAGGTTGTCTCAGATTTTTTTCAGGGATATTCCTGTGTGGACCCTAAGCCTCTGGCTGGCCGATTAAGTGTTGCTTGTTTCTGTTTTACTTGAGCGGAGTACGAGTATTTATGACTCGTATGGTCGCTTCAGTAAGATTTTGCCCAATGTGTTTAACAACTTCTGCTCTGTTGAATCTTAGTTGAAATCTTAATGGGTTTGTAACTGTGCACTGTGTTAGATAATGTTCCAGTGGTCTGTCGGGCATTTCTCCACAGTGCTGACATTTCCTCTCATCTTCCGGAACCTGTAAGCCTATTTAACATGCACATGGGTGTCCAAGCCTGATGCGATGCAAGTGTACTTCTGTTGTTCTACTGCTCTCTTTCATCAAACTAAGTGGTTCGTAGTTGGTTGAATTCTTGTACCAACCCGCAAATCCTGATGTTGCAACTGCTGTGTTGTGGTCACTGTACATCTCCTGCATTACTCCGTTTCTAATTACTTTCTTAATCCGTGATAGACTCTGTGGTACGTAAATGTCTACATTTCTTCTCTTAGTTGCAAGTTTTGCAGCTTCGTCTGCAATGTCATTTCCTATTATTCCTACATGACTTGGCATCAAGTTGATAAGTACCCGACGGCCTTGTCGTTTGAGTGTTTGCATTAATGATACGACATTTGTGATCTGATGATGTTATCACACATGTGTTCTTGTTGCCAGGTTTCAATGGCGGTTCTCGAATCTGTATGCATGATAACATGATCTTAAGATGATTTCAGGGCCTAGCGTTTCCGTGGCCCAGTCCTCGACCAGGCCTCCTTATTGTTAGACAGCTACTACGGGCTGCTTCCTGGAGGAAGCAGCACGTAGCAGCTGTCTAACTCCCAGGTACCAATTTACTGCTAAGTGAACAGGAGCATCAAGGTGAAAGAAACTCTGCCCATTTGTTTTCGCTTCCGCCGGGGATCGAACCCGGAACCTTAGGACTATGAATAGCGAGCGCTGTCCGCTCAGCCGTCAGGTCCCCCCATGTAACATGTTATTTTGCTGACTTTTGATACAATATTTTATTATTATTATTATTATTATTATTATTATTTTCTACCACAGACGTGGCCACACATTTACAATGCTAACTAGCATATATACATTTTCTTCTGTCCTCCATGGACAGGGTTAAAGATTTGTTAAACATATAGTTAAGGGATTTATTGAACAATCAACCACAGAAGGTGACTGTAGTGCTTTTAAAATGCTAAGCTAACCTACATACATAAATACATAGACATAGATTTACGTATGCCCTACATAAAGTGTTCGAGGTGTCTTTTACATAGTGTTAATGTGCATTTACAAAGGCGAAATGTAATTCTGATCAGCTTCCACATATACTTTATAAACATACATATAGAGACACACATACGTACATACATAGACATATACACACACGTACACATACATTTATGTCTCTTACTCTGACAGGGTGAGATAGCTGATAGAGAAACTAGTGTGCAATTAAGAACTTAACCACTGAAGGTGATTAAGATTCTTTTACAAGCTCAGGTTATATAATTACTTCACATACATACATTGACCATGTAATGTATCAATTATACAATCTAGGGTACAAGTCCAATATATCATCAAGTGTCCCAGTACTCGTATAGTAGTTACAGAGTTCAGCATACCTTAGCCCAGGAGGGCGAAAGTCAGTCAATATGGGACATTCTACAATATAATGTTCAAGTGAATGCATGTTTTCTCTTTCACAAAGTTGACACATTGTGTACTCGACATTTGGGGTTTGAGAAAGCTGCCAGATACGTCTATATCCGAGGCGTATTCTGGCCACTATAACATCACATTGCCAAGATGATACAAATCTGACGGCTTGTATCATGTTATTTTCAGTTGCCCAATCGAAGACTATTAATATTTGCATGTAGTTTTTCCAGTGTCTTCTACAGAGAAAATTTGCATGCTGATTTTTTTATCATCTGCAAAGGATATGAAGCTGTGACTAGTATTTGTGCCTATATCCGAGATAAGAATGAGAAATAGCAGCGGTGCAAGGACTGTGCCCTAGGGTGCAGAGCTTTTCACTGCACTTGGGCTTTATCTTATTTGATTGACCGTCACTCTCTGCATTCTGTTTGAGAAAGTTTAAACAATGTTCAGAATGAAGCCTCGTGTTCACACTGTAATTGTTCTTATGGCTTAAAAGACTCTCCAGTGGATTTATTCCTACCATCTTTCTCTCCGATCTCCAGCATCTTCCAGTATGTTGCCCTTTTATTGTCCAGGTTTGGAAGCCGACCTTCCCTGATCAGAATTACATTTCACCTTTGTAAATGTACATTAATGACACTATGTAAAAGACACATCTAATACTTTATGTAGGGCATACGTAAATCTGTGTATCTATGTATTTACGTATGTAGGTTAGCTTAGCATTTTAAAAGCACCGAATCACCTTCTGTGGTTGAGTGTTCAATAAACCCTTGAACTATATGTTTAACACATTCTCTAACCCTGTCCATGGAGGACAGAAGAAAATGTATATATGCTGGTTAGCATTGTAAATGTGTGGCCACGTCTGTGGTAGAAAATAATAATAATAATAATAATAATAATAATAATAATAAAAAGTATCTTCCATGTGTATATTATGATATCTTTCTCGTCGTTGCAAGAAGTACAATTCTAGTGCTTTGTAAGAAGGAAATATGGCACTGGAAACCGTACAATAAGTAGGGAAGGAACACAGCCCAACAATCATGTTACTATCTTGAGGTTATCTTGAGATGATTTCGGGGCTTGTGTCCCCGCGGCCCGGTCCTCGACCAGGCCTCCACCCCCAGGAAGCAGCCCGTGACAGCTGACTAACACCCTAACCCGTTCTCGCACTTGTTTATAGTCAATATTGGCTTATGAATACAGTGCATATGTGACATACTAATTTATTGTGAATATTTTAGTTTACCTTGAAAAGCTTCATAGAAAACACCGACCTTACCTAACCTTCTTAGTATCTTAAGATAAGCATCTTATTGCTTCTTAATTACAATTATTACTAAACCTATTATAGGTATAGGTTAAGTAATAATTGTAATTAAGAAGCAATAAGATATTAGCAATAAGATAGATAACCTATTATAGCAATAAGATAGATAACAATAAGATAGATAAGATAGATAGCAATAAGATAGATAACCTATTATAGGTATAGGTTAAGTAATAATTGTAATTAAGAAGCAATAAGATGCTTATCTTAACATACTAAGAAGGTTAGGTAAGGTAGGTGTTTTCTATAAAGCTTTTCAAGGTAAACTAAAATATTCACAATAAATTAGTATGTCACATATGCACTTTATTCATAAGCCAATATTGACTATAAACAAGTGCGAGAACGGGTTGAACACCCAGGTACCTATTTTACTGCTAGGTAACAGGGGCATAGGGTGAAAGAAACTCTGCCCATTGTTTCTTGCTGGCGCCTGGGATCGAACCCAGGACCACAGGATCACAAGTTAGAAATCTTTCATATGAAGAAAGATTAACAAAGCTTAAGTTGCATTCACTGGAAAGGCGAAGAGTTAGGGGTGACATGATAGAGGTTTACAAGTGGATGAATGGACATAACCGGGGGGATATTAATAGGGTATTAAAAGTATCAACACAGGACAGAACACGAAACAATGGATATAAATTGGATAAGTTTAGATTTAGGAAAGACTTGGGTAAATACTGGTTCAGTAACAGGGTTGTTGATTTGTGGAACCAATTGCCGCGTAACATTGTGGAGGTGGGGTCCCTCGATTGTTTCAAGCACGGGTTGGACAAGTATATGAGTGGGATTGGGTGGTTATAGAATAGGAGCTGCCTCGTATGGGCCAATAGGCCTTCTGCAGTTACCTTTGTTCTTATGTTCTTATGTTCTTAAGTTCAGCGTGCTGTCCGCTCGGTCAACCGGCTCCCTACTAGAGAACAGTTAAAAACCACACAGTCACTGCCACAACTTCGCGACGTGTGCCATAGGCTGGATAACCACAACCTTTCAAACACGAAATGTTGAACCTGTGATTACCTAAAACTGTCTTGGTACGGTGGCTGCGTGGGGCGCTGTTGCACGCGGCTACTCGCAGCCTGACGTACGAATCACAACCTGATTGATCAGGTATCCTTAGGTGGTGTTTATCACGTTCTCTCTTGAACACTGAGGGATCTGCCAGATCTACAGTTATGTGTAGTGGAAGCGTGTTGAACAGTCTCGGGCCTCTGATGTTGATAGTTCTCTCTCAGAGTACCTGTTGCACCTCTGCTTTTCAACGGGGGTATTCTGCACATCCTGCCATGCCTTCTGGTCTCATGTGATGTTATTTCTGTGTGCAGATGCCAGTATGCCAAATTATTGTATCCTCTCATTATTATAGGTACGAAATAATGTACTGCTGCATATTTATTCTAATCGTATTAAAGTTGAAAACATATATTGTGTAAACCTTGCAGGCCTATGTTACTATACGTTATTAAACTAAGCGTAGAATTTTATATAGCAACAAACTTCTTGTCTGTTATCTCTCACCAACCAAAAGAAGACGAAGATGATCTCAAGATAAGATAACCAACAATGAAAGACGATATCCGACTGCCGATATGCTTCGGCAGGCAGTTGTTCTATTCCTTAGAATAGTTTCCAGTTGACTGTTTGCAAATTCCATTTATATCTTCCCCCAGTCTATCCTTTTATTATTACAGCAGCATGCTCCACACTAACAAAAGTCAGATCATCCAGGAACCTAAATCAAGACGAATGTAGATCGCTGTACACCACCTACGTCAGACTAGTATTAGTGTACCGCCCCATGGTCGACCATCCCACCCCATCTAAAACTCAAAATTCGAAGAGTTTCAGAAGTCTGCAACAAGGTTCTTCCCAGAATTACGAGGGATGAGGTATGGAGAGAGACTGAAGAAACAAAACCTGATGACTTTAGAAAAGAGGTAGGGATATATCAAAAGAAAGCGCCAAGCCATTATGACTATAGCACTTGGAAGGGATCAGGATAAGCATTTGGGATGGGACGAGGGGAAGGAATACAGGAGTTACGTTGTGTTAATTCAGGTGGTCAAGGTCCCCGAGGCCCGGTCTATGACCAGGTCTCCCAGGGGGACAAGTGTGCAAGGAACTAATAAATCCAGGAGGTCTTCACAATAGAGCAAGGAGAAATCCCAGAGACAAGAAAGAATATCTAACCAAACACCAGTAGACGAGTTTGATTACCAGTGGGGAAGCTCCAGGTGCTCCACAGGAAGCATCTGCTAGAGAGTTGGATGTAACAAAGGCTATAGACTCTGATAGAATCTCACCATTCATATTAAAGGAAGGAGCAGAAGCTCTGTGTCTACCACTCGCCATAGTGTATAACAAATCACTGGTAACGGGAACTGCCAAAAATTTGGAAGACGGCCAATGTAGTCCCAATATTGCCTACCATTGTAACATGCATACCATGCAAGATGGAGAAGATTGCGTGAAAAAAAAGCTAGTGGAATATCTGGAGTGAAAGAACTTTCGTAACACATCAGCATGGGTTCAGGGATGACAAATCATGCCTCACATGATTAATTGAATTCTATGAGCAGGCAAAAGAGGGATGAGCAGACTGCATATTTTTGGATTGCCAGAAAGCCTTTGACACAGTACCACATAAGACCCTGGTACACAAGTTGGAGATGCAGGCAGGAGTGAAAGGGAAGGTACTCCACTGGATAAGGGAGTACCTAAGCAACAGAAGACAGCGAGTCACTGAGGGGTGAGGTCTCAGATTGGCGAGGCGTCACCAGTGAGAACTGATCTCACAGGGTGACGAGGATGTTCTTGGACCTATACCGTTTCTGATATATGTAAATGATCTCCCAAATGAAACAGACTCGTTCCTCTCATTGTTTGCTGATGATGCAAAAATTATGAGGAGGATTAGACAGGAAGATAGTACGAGGCTACAAGATTACCTAGACAAACTGAAGGAATGGTCCAACAAATGACTATTAAAGTTCAACCCGAGAAAGGTAATGAAACTAGGCGGAGGTAATAGGAGGCCAGACACTGGATCCCGAATGGGAGATAAAGTCCTTCACGAAACGGACAGAGAAAGATCTAGGAGTCGATATCACACCAAACCCGTCTCCTAAAGTCCATATCAAAAGAATAACATCAGCAACTTATGCGAGGCTGACTAACATCAGAACTGCTTTCAGAAACCTGTGTAAAAAAAGGAATCCTGGAGTATGCGGCCCCAGCATGGAGCCCGTACCTTGTCAAGCACAAGACGAAGCTGGAAAAAGTTCAGAAGTATGCCATTAGGCTAGACCCACAATTAATAAGAGGCATGAGTTACGAGGAAAACTACGTGAACTGTACCTCACGTCGTTTGAAGACAGAAGAGCTGGGGAAGGCATGATCATCACATACAAAATTCTCAGGGGAATTGACAAGGTAGATAAGGATGGATTAACACGGGTATTACCCGTACACAAGGGGACACGGGTGGAAGCCGAGTGCCCAAATGAGCCACAGACATTAAAAAGAACTTTTTCAGTGTCATAGTAGTTAGTAAATAGAATGCACTAGGAAGTGATGTGGTGGAGGCTGATTTTACACAGTTTCAAAGGCAGATATGAAAGAGCTCGAGAAGCTCAAGATCTGTACACCAGTAGATTAAAAAAAAGGTGGATTGACAGTTTAGAGCCGGGATCAAAGAGCCAAAGCTCAACCCATGCAAGCACAACTAGTCGAGTACGTACATACACATTTGTGCTAATGCTTAAAAGTCTGGATAACTGGCCAAAGACTGGACGTAACAGCGAGGGAAGGTAGGATTGGGAAAGGACTGGAGGGGGGGGGGGTAGGATAGGGGTGGAAGAGGAGGAGGAAGAGGAAGGGAGGAAAAGGGAGGGAGGGAGGGAGGGGAGGGTAGAACGTGAGTTGAATGTGTTATGTAGTTGGGACTGGACACCACCATGCCCGCGGGAGCACCACACCAAGCCAGCCACCCACAGCAGCTGCCCTCCAGCTCAACATTATAATTCCAGGAGTCTGGGGCGAGCATGCTGTCTGTTACTACTCTGAAGAAGTTACACTTCTTCAAAAGTTTAATGGTTAGAGTGACATGACTTATGCGCCACGTAGGTGTCACCTTAAGAAGACCATATTATTGTTATGGCAAATCAACGCGAATTTGGTGGTTCGCTGTAAATCCATTCCAAGTTTGTTTCAAATATTTCCCCGATATGTTTGTAACTCTTAGGGGCGCCAAGGGATGCTACGTAAACCCCCCCCCCTCCACACATGCATCTCTTCCCTCCCATCTCCCTAAACCCTTGCGGTTATCTTGCGATGATTTCAGGACTCTACGTCCCAGCGGCCCTGTCCTCGAACAGGCCTCCCGGTTGCTGGACTGGTAAAGTAGCCGGTTGGACGCGGCTGGTCGCAGCCTGACGTATTAATCACACACAGCCTGGTTGATCAGGTATCATTTGGAAGTGTTTATCCAGTTCTCTCTTGAACACTGTGAAGGGTCGGCCAGTTATGCCCCTTATGTGTAGTGGAAGCGTGTTGAACAGTCTCGGGCCTCTGATGTTGATAGTTCTCTCTCAGAGTACCTGTTGCACCTCTGCTCTTCAACGGGGGTATTCTGCACATCCTGCCATGCCTTCTGGTCTCATGTGGTGTTATTTCTGTGTGCAGGTTTGGGACCAGCCCCTCTACTATTTTCCATTTGTAAATTATTATGTATCTCTCTCACCTGCGCTCAAGGGAGTACAGATTTAGGCTCTTTAGTCGGTCCCAATAGTTTAGATGTTTTACTGAGTGGATTCTAGCAGTAAAGGATCTCTGCACGCTCTCCAGGTCAGCAATTTCTTCAGCTTTGAAAGGTGCTGTCATTGTGCAGCAGTACTCCACTCTAGAGAGCACAAGCGCCTTGAAGAGTATCATCATAGGTATAGCATCTCTGGTGTGAAAGGTTCTTGTTATCCAACCTGTCATTTTTCTTGCAGTTGTGACGGCTACTTTACTGTTCTTTAAAGGTAAGGTCTTCCGACACTAATACACACAAATTCTTTACATTGCCTTTTCGTTCTGTTAAGATTTGACTGCGTTTTGTACGTCGTTTTCGTTTTGATATTTTTTCCCCGTAGCGCAGGAGCTGGAAACTAATCTTCATTAAGGGGGTATGCGGTTGGAGCACATTTCTAGTGCACCCGAGCTTATCTCTTCCAGGTACTGGTCAAAGTTGGCATTTTATACTTGTTTTTCCCAGTTTATTTCTGCGAGTTCTGGGTATTAAAGAACTCAATTGCTCTCAATTAATGTGTTCATTATTAAATTTGAATTTGCTGAATTCTCCTCCTCTGGGATTGGGGACTAGTTGTGTAGGTCTACTCCCCATGCTCGTCGGAACGTCAATTAAGTTGTGATTCGAATACCGGGTATTTGTAGTCATTATCTTCCTAATTAATTCATCGTTATTTATGAAAATGAATTCTCTTTTGTAGTTGGTTCTACTATTTGCTGGTTTAAGACAAATCTGTCGCACATCCGTAGAAAGTTATTTGCATGTGACTTCATTTAAGTTACTTCCCAATATTCTTTCGGATGTAACTATTAGCTAGGGTCTTCCATTTCAGGTGCCGTAGGTTGAAGTCCCCAATCAGGATGATGTTCGGGGCTGGATTTGAGGTTTTCCAAGCAGTGTTCTATTTTCATTAGTTGGTCTTTAAACTGCTGAGAATTTGCCTCCAATGAACATCTTCAAGAAGAAACTAGATTTATTCCTCCAACGAGTGCCGGACCAACCGGGCTGTGGTGGGTATGTGGGCCTGCGGGCCGCTCCAAGCAACAGTCTGGTGGACCAAACTCTCACAAGTCAAGCCTGGCCTCGGGCCGGGCTTGGGGAGTAGAAGAACTCCCAGAACCCCATCAACCAGGTATCAACCAATTATATACAAGGATAATAACTACATTTCGTGGTATGTCATCTAACTAGTCTCAAGAGCCGAGAAGAATGAGTTACGGGGAAAGGATACGGGAAGTAAACATCATCTCCCTGAAAGACAGAAGAGATGGACATATCACCACGCACAAACTTCTCAAAGGCTTGACAAGGTGGACAACAACTATTTAGCATGGGCGGAACACAAACAGGGGGAACACAGGTGGAAGCTTAGTACTCAAATGAACCACAGACATTTGAAAGATTTTTTTCCAGTGTCAGGGTAGTTAACAGATGGAATGCACTTAGGAAGTGATGTGGTGGAGGCTGACTCCATACAGTTTCAAATGTAGATATGATAGAGCCTAGTAGGCTCAGGAACCTGTACACCAAAACTAGTCAAGTCTATGCTTGACTAAACTAGTCGAGCTTAAGACTAAATTGGAAAAGGTTCAAAGGGTTGCCACCAGATTAGCACCCGAACTGAAGGGCATGAGCTACGAGGAGAGATTACGGGAATTAAAGCTTACGTCGCTGGAAGACAAGAGTTAGAGGGGACATGATAACCACATACAAGATTCTCAAAGAAATTGATAGGGTCACAAAGACAGACTATTTAACACAAGGGACACGCACTAGGGGACACAGGTGGAAATTGAGTGCCAAAATGAGCCAGAGACATTAGATTTTTATTTTTTTGGTGTCATAGTAGTTGACAAATGGGATGCATTAGGAAGTGATGTGGTGGAAGCTGACTCCATACACAGTTTCAAGTGTAGATATAATAAGAACCTAATAGGCTCAGGAATCTGTAAATTAGTTGATTAACAGTAGAGAGGCGGGACCAAAGAGCCGAAGCTCAACCCCCGCAACCACAACTAGGCGAGTACATACACTCTTGTATGTGTAGAAAACCATCTTATAAATGTAGAATACACATAAAAATTTGAATATTCCATCTCCTTGAGAAAGGACAAAATCTTTGAAGAGTTAGGTTTGCTCTCGAGTCTACACTTTACGAAATCAATTTTTCTTGTCGAATTAAAAAAAAAAAAATGCAAAACTGATCTTAGGTTTTGTAGTCCATAATACCTTAAAATAATTCATTATCGCCTTTAAACGTGTCACTAACGAGGTATACTGGTGACCGAGAGAGCGCGGGGCATTTGAGTAATGGTAAACTTTCTTTGCCTGTAGGAACAGTTTGGCTCACCTAAGTCGCATGCTCCCCCCCCCCCTCCCTTTGGTAAGGCTTACGTAGGTGTGTTGATAGATGTGACTGTAGGAATAAACCAACACCCACAGAAGGTTGTGGGCGCGCACACACGTATCTTGAGGTTATCTTGAGATGATTTCGGGGCTTTTAGAGTCCCCACGGCCCCGGTCCTCGACCAGGCCTCCACCCCCAGGAAGCAGCCCGTGACAGCTGACTAACACCCAGGTACCTATTTTACTGCTAGGTAACAGGGGCATAGGGGTGAAAGAAACTCTGCCCATCGTTTCTTTCCGGCGCACGGGATCGAACCCGGGACCACAGCATCACAAGTACAGTGTGCTGTCCGCTCGGCCGACCGCCTCCCCTTAGTAGTCAAGAGACATTACCTGTACCTTCAGGTGTATACCAAACCCGCAGCCAAACCCGTACACCTAACCTTTTACCTTGAAGTGTTTCCGGGGTTTAACGTCCCCACGGCCCGGTGTTGACCAGGCATCCTCGTTACTCGACTGGTCAACCAGGCTGTTTGACGCGGCTGCTCGCAGCTTGACGTATGAGTCACAGCCTGGTTGATCAGGTATACTTTGGAGGTGTTTATCCAGTTCTCTCTTGAACACTGTGAGGGGTCGGCCAGTTATGTCCCTTAAGTGTAGTGGAAGCGGGTTGAACAGTCTCGGGCCTCTGATGTTGATAGTTCTCTCTCAGAGTACCTGTTGCACCTCTGCTCTTCAACGGGGGTATTCTGCACATCCTGCCATGCCTCCTGGTCTCATGTGATGTTATTTCTGTGTGCAGGTTTGGGACCAGCCCCTATAATATTGTCCACGTGTAGATTATTATGTCTCTCTCCCGCCTGCGCTCAAGGGAGTACATATTTAGGCTCTTTAGTCGGGCCCAATAGTTTAGATGTTTTACTGAGTGGATTCTAGCAGTAAAGGATCTCTGCACGCTCTCCAGGTCAGCAATTTCTCCAGCTTTGAAAGGGGCTGTCATTGTGCAGCAGTACTCCACTCTAGAGAGCACTAGCGTCTTGAAGAGAATCATCGGTACAGCATCTCTAGTGTGAAAGTTCTTGTTATCCAACCTGTCATTTTTCTTGCAGTTGTGACGGCTACCTTATTGTGTTCTTTAAAGGTAAGGTCTTCCGACATGAGTACACCCAGATCCTTTACAAGGTGCACGCCCATACAACTCCAAATCCCAAGGTGCCTATTCCAGCACAATTGGTAGGAACTCCAATAAGGGCCGGTATGAGGGTGACCAACCCCGCACGTGGTGGCCCGGGGCGGCTCCCACACACTTTCTCCTCCAGTATGCCCGCCCCAGGAAGGGGGGGGGGGGGGGGTTTGTGTGGTGTGTGTTTTTTTTGTGTGCGCGCTTTGCGTGCGCGCGCGCGTGTGTGTGTACTCACCTAGTTGTGTTTGCGGGGATTGAGCTTTGCTCTTTCGGTCCGCCTCTCAACTGTCAATCAACTGTTTACCAACTACTTTTTTCTTTTTTCCCCACACCACACACACACACCCCAGGAAGCAGCCCGTGACAGCTGACTAACTCCCAGGTACCTATTTACTGCTAGGTAACAGGGGCATTCAGGGTGAAAGAAACTTTGCCCATTTGTTTCTGCCTGGTGTGGGAATCGAACCCGCGCCACAGAACACACACACACACACAGTGTGTGTGTGTGTGTGTGTGTGTGTGTGTGTGTGTGTGTGTGTGTGTGTGTGTGTGTGTGTGTGTGTGTGTGTGTGTGTGCGTGCGTGCGTTGAGTAGGGACCATCAAGAGGGTACAGTTGCACACTGCTGTAACCCGTGTGTGTAAGTGGGTCACAAACACCCGTGTCACGGGAACACTATATTAAAACCGGAACCACATAAAAGCTCATTTAAAACACAGTATAGAAAGGTAAATCCACGAAACTAACCAATATTCATGAAAAAACCATTATATTACATTATATTAAAACCCGGCCCGAGGCCAGGCTCGACTCTTGATAACTTGGTCCACCAGGCTGTTGCTTGGAGCGGCCCGCAGGCCCACATACCACCACAGCCTGGTTGGTCCGGCACTTCTAAAACTAATTTCATCTAAGATGTCCACGGATATTAAGTGTTCTCTGTTTATAGCACCTCTGCTCTTCACTGGTTCTATTCTGCATTTTCTTCCATATCGTTCACTCCAGTACGTTGTTATTTTACTGTGTAGATTTGGTACCTGGCTCTCCAGTATTTTCCACGTGGTATATTATTTGGTATCTCTCTCGTCTCCTTTCTAGTGAGTACATTTGGAGAGCTTTGAGACGATCCCAATAATTTAGGTGCTTTATTTCGTCTATGCGTGCCGTATATGTTCTCTGTATTCCCTCTATTTCAGCAATCTCTCCTGCTCTGAAGGGGGAAGTGAGTACTGAGCAGTACTCAAGACGGGAGAGCACAATTTATCTTCTTGAAGTTATCTTGAGATGATTTCGAGGCTCAGCGTCCCGCGGCCCGGTCCTCTACCAGACCTCCTTTTTTGTTACTCCCCCCCCCTTTCCCAGGAAGCAGCCCATAGCAGCCATCCAACTCCCAGATACCTATTTCCTGCTAGGTAACAGGAGCATCAGGGTGAAAAACATTTTGCCCGTTTGTCTCAGCCTCCACCGGGGATCGAACCCGGAACCTCAGGACTACGAATCCAAAGTGCTGTCCACTCCGCTGTCAGGTGCCCTTTTGAGTGATAAACCTAAGTACCTGGAATTTATCACTGTTAAACATCATGTTATTTTCTGCTCATTCGAAAACTTTATTAATATCTGCTTGAAGTCTTTTCAATGTCTTCAGTAGAGGTAATTTTCCATGCTGATTTTTGTGTCATCTGCAAAGGATGACACGAAGCTGTGTTTTGTATTCGAATATATATCTGATATGAGAGTAAGGAAAAGCAGCGGTGCAAAGACTGTACCTTGAGGTACAGAGCTTTTAACTGCGCTTGGACTATAGTATATGGTTGACTGTTACTCTGTTCTGTTCGTCGAAAAACCAAGTATCCAGCGTCCTACTTTACCAGTTACACCCATTGACCTCATTTTGAATGCCATCACCCCATGGTCACATTTGTCGAATACCTTTGCAAAGTCTGTGTATACAACATTTGCATTTTGCTTTTCTTCTAAACCTTCTGAATTTGTCAGTAGTGATTGAGTAACTGTGACAGACAGGATCTTCCAGCTCTAAATCCATGTTGTCCTGGGTTGTGTAGCTCGTTTTCCATAAAACTAGAAATTTGATTCCTAATCACTCTTTCAAAAACTTTATTGTGTGATGTTAGTGCAACTGGCCTATAATTTTTTACGGACTTCACGTTCCACCTCGAAACCTCTTTGCCGCAGGCGGCCGGCTACGAACCGGGTGATATCGTCGTGACGTTTCACCCAAGCCCCGTGTGTCTTGTGGCATGTCTGGGATATGTGCATTTAAAGTTATTTGTGGAAATAAAGTCTGTAGCCCAGTTGTACACGGAGAGGGTTCTGGGAGGATGGGAATGGTTGGCATAATAAATGACTTCAGTGCTCTGGCAGAGAGAGCCTGGCGTGACTGACAGCTCTGACGGTCGCCGCGTCTCTCGGTGCAGAGTGAGGCTTGTTAAGTGGCCGATGGCAGGTCCCGCAGATGCCCCGGCCACGTGGGGCAAACGTGGACTGTTAGCAGAGGGACCTTACTCCCGCCGTTTACCCTGTAAGACCTGCTCATCGCTCCCTTCAGTGCTCTGGCACAGAGCACAACTGAGAAGAAAACTAATTTCTTAAGTCCAACCTAAAGCCAAGCTTGACTTGAGAGAGCTTGCCAAACATGCTGTTGCCTTTCTTGTCGATCCTAGTATTTGTTGATTTAAGATAAATGTGTCACACATCCGTACGAGATTATGCGAGACTTGAGTAAGGGTACTTACTCCCAGCGAGTCTCTCCGATATAACTGTACTTGGCACATTCTTCCGTTGTAGGCGCCGCACGTTCAACACCACAAGCAGGATCAAGTTCGGGGCTCGATTTGTGAGCTTTTCTACTTGTTCTATTTTCATCAGCTGGTCTTTAAGTTACCGATGACTTGCATCTGATGTCATAGAAGAACAATAACCACATTTACGGTCTCCATTTGAATTGTCAGCATTTTCACCATATCATTTGTGGTGTTTAGCAGGTCAGAGTAGAGGAGTGTGTGATGTACAGGCTGACTCCCCTCCACCCTCTAGCTCCTCTCACTTCAGTAAAGACTGCACTCCTGTATGCACATCTCACTGTCATGCTAGTCCTTTACTAGTTTCAGTTAAGTCTGCAAACACTGCACTTCCCTTATTTAGGAGACCAGCTATAAAGTGCAGTGTTTCACTTGCGGGTTTTATGCATAAAATGTTGGCAAGTACAATTGTTCTCATTAACTGACCCGTTCAAATAGCCTAAAATAACTAAATTGGTGAGACAGCTCCAAAAAAAAATTATATATATTATATTATATATATATATATATATATATATATATATATATATATATATATATATATATATATATATTCTCACTACCAGGAACAGTCGTGAGAACATAAGTTGACCAGACCACACACTAGAAAGTGAAGGGACGACGACGTTTCGGCCCCTCCTGGACCATTCTTAAGTCGATTGTCATCAATTGTCATCGACTTGAGAATGGTCCAGGACGAACCGAAACGTCGTCGTCCCTTCACTTTCTACTGTGTGGTTTGGTCAACATATTTCAGCCACGTTATTGTGACTCCTCGTCTGCATAAGACCATAAGAATAGAGGTAACTGCAGAAGGACTATTGGCCCATACGCGGTAGCTCCTATTTATAACCACCCAATCTCATTCATATACATGTCTAACCTAACATTCATCAATCTTCATCTGCAAATACTTGGGAGACAGGTTCCAAAACTGTTCTGATCAACGGGGCTGTTGTTCTAACTCCTAACTGCACGCAGATACGATCAGTATTTTAGTCGATCAGGTCCTCAATTTTCATGACTAAGTAGAGACCAGGCCGAGAGGACAGTGATCTCCGTAACCACCACACACATGGTGGACGTAACCCGTATCCACCACATCTACAATCCAACAGCCTGGTTGACCAGTCCAGCAACCAGGAGGCCTGGTCGACGACCGGGCCGCGGGGACGCTAAGTCCCGGAAGCTAAGTCCCGGAAGTCCCCTAAGTCCCGGAAGCCTCCCAACCTAAAGGTTGGGAGCCAGTGTTACCATGCCCCTCCACAGCAAACATAACCCCACACACACCACCCAAACGGGGCGAACACGCCCACCCACCTACAGTCTCGTCCTCGGGGGGGGGGGGGGGGCTCGTAGCCTGGTGGATAGCGCGCAGGACTCGTAATTCTGTGGCGCGGGTTCGATTCCCGCACGAGGCAGAAACAAATGGGCAAAGTTTCTTTCACCCTAAGTGCCCCTGTTACCTAGCAGTAAATAGGTACCTGGGAGTTAGTCAGCTGTCACGGGCTGCTTCCTGGGGTGTGTGTGGGGTGTGGGAAGAAAAAAAAAAAAAAAAAAAAAAAAAAAGTAGTTAGTAAACAGTTGATTGACAGTTGAGAGGCGGGCCGAAAGAGCAAAGCTCAACCCCCGCAAAACACAACTAGTAAACACAGTCTCAACACTCCAAACGACCTACCACTAATACGTCCGACAAAGGGCAACTCACATGATGCCCGGCCGCCGCCTAGGACCCCCGGGCGCCGCCGCCTAGGACCCCCGGGCGCCGCCGCCTAGGACCCCCGGGCGCCGCCACCTAGGACCCCCGGGCGCCGCCACCTAGACCCCGGACGCACACCGGACGCCATCGAGACGGAGGGGGACATACCCACCCACTAAGACAGACAGACACTGCCGCCCATCATAAAAACTCGGAGATTTCAATATGAGTCGACCAAATATAACTCACTGCCCTCTTGACGATGGTACTGGCGCACTCTCGCTTGCCAAACTATGTAAAGGTTCACTCCACCTCTGCCACTAGCCTCCACCTCCACTGGGGTACCTCTTTCACAGCTTTATACACACTTGACACCCGGGACAACCCCATTACCGCTAAAGTGGCTTCATGGCACCACCACCACCAGTTATCTTGAGAGGTTATCTTGAGATGATTTCGGGGCTTTTTAGTGTCCCCGCGGCCCGGTCCTCGACTAGGCCTCCACCCCCAGGAAGCAGCCCGTGACAGCTGACTAACACCCAGGTACCTATTTTACTGCTAGGTAACAGGGGTATAGGGTGAAATAAACTCTGCCCATTATTTCTCGCCGGCGTCTGGGATCGAACCCAGGACCACAGGATCACAAGACCTGCGTGCTGTCCGCTCGGCCGACCGGCTTCACCACCTGTAAAAACAAAATTCGTGACGGTGCGCCTGTAATGAAAATGCGTGTTCATGGTGCTCTCTAGTCTCAGATGGTAGGCCTAGGCCTACATAATCCTCAATATTGCTAGACGACGGGAGTGCTGAATAACGGGAGCCGGTGGCTGAGCGGACAGAACACTGGACGCGTGAGCCTGTGGTCCTGGGTTCGATCCCGGGCGCCGGCGAGAAACAATGGGCAGAGTTTCTTTCACCCTGATGCCCCCTGTTATCCAGCAGTAAAATAGGTACCTGGGTGTTAGTCAGCTGTCACGGGCTGCTTCCTGGGAGTGCAGGCCTGGTTGATGACCGGGCCGCGGGGACACTAAGCCCCGAAATCATCTCAAGATAACCTCAAGAAGATAGACAACACACCCCATATTGGTGTGTTGTGGGACATGGTGCAAGAGGTGACACACTTTATGGTCTACAGTTGCTGGCTAGCCTAAGCCCAATACTCAATACCTAGATAATGTACTACAATTTACTAACTCAAAATTTACATATTTGGAGAGAATTTTACGTACCTGAAGGTTAGCCTAATAAGTCGTTATGAAATTTTATTCAAACATTTCTTGAAAATCTTTAATAAAGGTCAAAAAAGTATTTATTTATGTGTACGTCTGCTACCATACTACTTGTGTGAAGGAGGAAATGTATATGTTTATCTCTCAGAATGTTTGGCAATATGTTTATTGTTTGTGATGTGTGTCTATGTATGTATTAACACGATGTACTGAACGGGGGTGAGAATAGCTTGAGCTACCTCATCCCTTTGTGTGTATTTTCCCTCAATAAACTTATTTCAATTTCTTTAATAAAATCAAAATAGTTTAAAAGTTAATGTTCTTAAATTTTAGCATATAGCCTATCAAGACACAGGAATACGTCTGATGATAATATGGTCAAATGTACATCAGAAGGTGGTGCAAAGTCCCTAAAACACTTGGGCTCAGCCTACCTCACCACAGAGGTGCTCTGCTTAGCCTCAATGTCTTTAGGGTCCAGTATCTAGACTACAGTCCATCCTCATCAAAATCCTAGTGTCATCTGCGAAGGATGACACAGTACTATAGGCTGTGTCCTTGTCTATGTCCGATATGAGGATGAGAAAAAGTACTGGAGCAAGCACAGTACCTTGGGGGACTGAGCTCTTCACGGTTGATGCTCCGGATTTTATTTTGTTGACTATTACACATTGGGTTCTATTAGTCAGGAAATTGTAGATCCAACTGCCTATTATTCCGGTAATGCCATTTGAACGAAAGCCTAACAAGTGAAGCCTGGCCCCGGGCACGGCTAGAGGGAAACAACAACTCCCAGAACCCCATCCACGTACAATACAGGTACAAATATGAATAAATTGACAACGGAAGGTTTTACAATTAATAGGTTAGTAGTACACGAGGCAGTTTCTCACACATGCATGCTACCCTCTCAGAGTAATCAATCATTAGCCAACTGTTCGGTACATAATATATTTAATACATAAATGTATCATTTAAAGTAACACCAGTGGCCAGGTAAAATGTTTTTCAAAACCTCACGTTAGGCCTTTGCCAAAACTTATTCCATCCACTTAGCTCGGTTACCTGACCTTACGGTTACCTTGTGTCGGTTTCGGGGCTTAGCGTCCCCGCGGCCCGGTCATCGACCAGGCCTCCTGGTTGCTGGACTTGTCAACCAGGCTGTTGGACGCGGCTGCTCGCAGCCTGACGTATGAGTCGCAGCCAGGTTGTGACTTGGTTATGGAGCGAGATGGGGTACAAGGACGACCTCGCTTCCTACAGGGTCAACATTCCTCCCCAATGGTCCAAAAGGTTTGGACCCTTCCTCTGCCTTGTCCTCATATCATCAGCTCTTTGTCCGTATATTCAAGCTTTACCATATTGCTTCAATATACCATACCAACTTGGGCAAATATGAGGTAAAATATTACCTGGTTGATGGGGTTCTGGGAGTTATTCTACTCCCCAAACCCGGCCCGAAGCCAGGCGTGACTTGTGAGAGTTTGGTCCACCAGGCTGTTGCTTGGAGCGGCCCGCAGGCCCACATACCCACCACAGCCCGGTTGGTCCGGCACTCCTTGAAGGAAACAATCTAGTTTCCTCTTGAAGATGTCCACGGTTGTTCCTGCAATATTTCTGATGCTCGCTGGGAGGGTGTTGAACAACCGCGGACCTCTGATGTTCATACAGTGTTCTCTGATTGTGCCTATGGCACCTCTACTCTTCACTGGTTCTATTCTGCATTTTCTTCCATGTCGTTCACTCCAGTACGTTGTTATTTTACTGTGCAGTAAAATTTTACTTTACTGGGGGATACTCTAGATGCGGCCAAACTAGAGCCTTGTATAGGTGGATCTGAATGTTAGTACTGAGGCTTTGGAATCTCCTCAATTTTCCTAAGGCTGCTTTGGCTTTGTTTAGTCGGTCCCTTACATAAATTTGTATCCCTGTTCTATTTATCATGAGTCCCAGTATTCTGCCTACCTCCGCATATTGGATCGGATGGTTGTCAAGGATGATGGGGTCAGGGTTTCTTTTCGCAATGTGTATTATCTAAAACTTTTGTTTGTTGGTGCTAATTTTCCATTGCTTCTCAAAGTTGTTTATGAGTTCAATTGCTGCCTTGGTCTTGTCGGCTAGTAGCGGCTTTGATGGGCCCGGTTGGCATATTATTTGGGTGACATCGTCAGCGTATGTGATGTATTCTCCATGTTGGGGTTGGGGTAGGTCAGCTGTATATATGTTGAATAAAGTGGGGGAGAGGCAGCTTCCTTGTGGTACTCCACTTTTCAGTTCTATTACGTCAGCCAAGTAGCTGCCGATATTAAGCCTAGCAGTTCTGTTGTCTATAAAGCTGCAGAGAGTAGCAGTAAATCTCTCAGGAAGTCCTAGCTCAGATATCTTATATTTTAAGCCTGTGTACCACACTTTGTCGAAGGCTTTCGAAACGTCTTTAAGCACTATATTACACTGATCTTTTTTCGACACTGCGTTGGCTATATGCTGGTAGATCAGGGCTATAGCTGTATGGGCCCTCTGCTATATGCTGGTAGATCAGGGCTATAGCTGTATGGGCCCCTCTGCTATATGCTGGTAGATCAGGGCTATAGCTGTATGGGCCCCTCTGCTATATGCTGGTAGATCAGGGCTATAGCTGTATGGGCCCCTCTGCTATATGCTGGTAGATCAGGGCTATAGCTGTATGGGCCCCTCTGCTATATGCTGGTAGATCAGGGCTATAGCTGTATGGGCCCTCTGCTATATGCTGGTAGAACAGGGCTATAGCTGTATGGGCCCCTCTGCTATATGCTGGTAGATCAGGGCTATAGCTGTATGGGCCCCTCTGCTGTATGCTGGTAGATCAGGGCTATAGCTGTATGGGCCCCTCTGCTATATGCTGGTAGATCAGGGCTATAGCTGTATGGGCCCTCTGCTATATGCTGGTAGATCAGGGCTATAGCTGTATGGGCCCCTCTGCTGTATGCTGGTAGATCAGGGCTATAGCTGTATGGGCCCCTCTGCTATATGCTGGTAGATCAGGGCTATAGCTGTATGGGCCCTCTGCTATATGCTGGTAGATCAGGGCTATAGCTGTATGGGCCCCTCTGCTATATGCTGGTAGATCAGGGCTATAGCTGTATGGGCCCCTCTGCTATATGCTGGTAGATCAGGGCTATAGCTGTATGGGCCCCTCTGAGGTTTGTAAACCTATGCTGCCTGGTGTTATACTTCTCTTATACTTCTACTTCTTATACTTCAGGTGTTATACTTCTCAGTATCTCTCAGCCAGTATACGCCCCGGGAGTTCCTTCCTGTGGGAGCAGGAGGGGGAAGGGTGGGACAGCTGTAGACAGAGAGGGGGCAGGAGAGGGGTGAAGTAGTCTGTGGGGGAGAGGGGGGAGGGGGAAATAGGCAGCCAGGGTGGCTGGTCAGATTACCACCAGCACCTGGACGAGGTACGGGGTGGACAGGCTACCCACCCACCAGCACCTGGACGAGGTACGGGGTGGACAGGCTACCTATCCACCAGCACCTGGACGAGGTACGGGGTGGACAGGCTACCCACCCACCAGCACCTGGACGAGGTACAGGATGGACAGGCTACCTATCCACCAGCACCTGGACGAGGTACGGGGTGGACAGGCTACCCACCCACCAGCACCTGGACGAGGTACGGGATGGACAGGCTACCTATCCACCAGCACCTGGACGAGGTACGGGGTGGACAGGCTACCTATCCACCAGCACCTGGACGAGGTACGGGGTGGACAGGCTACCTATCCACCAGCACCTGGACGAGGTACGGGGTGGACAGGCTACCTATCCACCAGCACCTGGACGAGGTACGGGATGGACAGGCTACCTATCCACCAGCACCTGGACGAGGTACGGGATGGACAGGCTACCCACCCACCAGCACCTGGACGAGGTACGGGGTGGCCAGGCTACCTATCCACCAGCACCTGGACGAGGTACGGGATGGACAGGCTACCTATCCACCAGCACCTGGACGAGGTACGGGATGGACAGGCTACCCACCCACCAGCACCTGGACGAGGTACGGGATGGACAGGCTACCCACCCACCAGCACCTGGACGAGGTACGGGATGGACAGGCTACCCACCCACCAGCACCTGGACGAGGTACGGGATGGACAGGCTACCTATCCACCAGCACCTGGACGAGGTACGGGGTGGCCAGGCTACCCACCCACCAGCACCTGGACGAGGTACGGGATGGACAGGCTACCTATCCACCAGCACCTGGACGAGGTACGGGGTGGCCAGGCTACCCACCCACCAGCACCTGGACGAGGTACGGGATGGACAGGCTACCTATCCACCAGCACCTGGACGAGGTACGGGGTGGCCAGGCTACCTATCCACCAGCACCTGGACGAGGTACGGGGTGGCCAGGCTACCTATCCACCAGCACCTGGACGAGGTACGGGATGGACAGGCTACCCACGTACCAACACCTGGACGAGGTACGGGATGGACAGGCTACCCACGTACCAGCACCTGGACGAGGTACGGGGTGGCCAGGCTACCCACGTACTAACACCTGGACGAGGTACGGGATGGACAGGCTACCCACGTACCAACACCTGGACGAGGTACGGGATGGACAGGCTACCCACGTACCAACACCTGGACGAGGTACGGGATGGACAGGCTACCCACGTACCAGCACCTGGACGAGGTACGGGGTGGCCAGGCTACCCACGTACCAACACCTGGACGAGGTACTGGATGGACAGGCTACCCACGTACCAGCACCTGGACGAGGTACGGGATGGACAGGCTACCCACGTACCAACACCTGGACGAGGTACGGGATGGACAGGCTACCTATCCACCAGCACCTGGACGAGGTACGGGATGGACAGGCTACCCACGTACCAACACCTGGACGAGGTACGGGGTGGCCAGGCTACCCACGTACCAACACCTGGTCGAGGCCATCTCACACGCCAGCCGCCACAGTATACCAACTGGTCCAGTAAGAGGTACCGGATGGACAAGTTTTTACCATGAACGACCATGTGGACGAGGCAGCCAGCCCCTGGGACCACCCTCACGCGACTACTTAAGAAGTGCTAACCCTCAATGGAGAAAAAAAATGATAAACGTATCGCACGCCTCAAATCGTTCACCATTTTACAGAATTAAAATATTACTTTCAGTGATGAACACAAATGTATCAATAAGAGCAATGTGCGGGTGAGTCGGGCAGGTTAAACCATAGGGTCTGGCCAGTAACTAGATAGGTACCCGGGATAGGGCGGTGTGTTAATACGGGATGAAGTGAGGTTAGGTGATGGGGTGGCGAGCGCACACTACTGGTTACAAGGTGTGTGCTGCTGCTGGTGCTGCTGCTGCTGCCTTACATCACCAAGCTGGTGGCTCCGGTAACATTACCTGGAGTGCTGAATGTGGCAGCGCGCACCACACATGATCCAGTGTGGATCATGTGTGGCGTATTATATACCCATCATATTACTGAGCCCACCCACATTGGGTGGGTTCCCGCCCGCCCACACCCGCTGGAGACCATCACCCTGCTTGGTACGAGCCTCCACCACGCCCACACTACTCTAACAAGGGGCCCCAAAACTTGACAAAACCCTCCCGCTAACGTAACCTCTCGTGGTGTTCAAGACTATAAACGCCTCAAAAGGATACCTGATCAACCTGGCTGTTCACCATACGCCAGGCTGCGAGCAACCGCGTCCAACAGCCTGGTTGACCAGTCCAGCAACCGGGAAGCCTGGTTGAGGACCGGGCCGCGGGGACTTTGAGCCCCAAAATCAAGTCAAGGCAACTGCTCGACCGCTGGCCACACGGGCCAACGCGGCCACCCACCACCGCTGCCAACCCAACTAAATAATAGTGATGTAGCAGCTTGCTCGGGGACCGCCACCACACCACCGACCCGACCATAGTTCCTTCCCTCCCCCAACCACACCATTACCCATTTACCTTTTGGTTTACCTACTGTTGGTTCCGGGGATCAATGTCCCCCAAGGCCCCGGTCTCTGACCAGGCCTCTCCTGCCCCCCCCCCTCCGTCTACAGCCATTCACGAAGCACTTACGTACGTACTTTACGAATGTTTTTCTTAGCACCTTCGTAGCGGCTACGTCGGTATTCAGGTAGGCATTTAAGAAGGAAAATTTTCCCCAAGTACACCGCCTAGATTTAAGGACGGCCTCGACCACTCCTAGCTTTACGTAAACTGGATACAACTCAATTTTTCTCTGCTACACAACACGGAGGATCGATTTTCTTATAAACCAAACATTTTAGCTGGCGAGTTTCAAGACGGAGTCCTTCGTGTTTACTATATATGCAGTCTCTGCTAGAAACTTTTGGTAAATGTGTCTTTTATGATATTAGAATTAGTTTTATAATGGCAAGATATTATACCCGTAGTTTGTAAGTAAATAAACACTGGTGAACATGAAATATGAGGTGATGAACCTGAGCTCATGGGAGCATTTCTATCACCAAATGCAAAGAATTATTAATAACACTGTTCGTCTTTTTATCTTCTAGTGTGTGGTTTCGTCAACATTACTAACATTACATATCTATATGAGATCTTAATGATCCATGGTTAACATGATTTAACAAGGATAATACTGGTAATAATAATAATAGCAATAATTTAAAACTTTCATTAATGATTTCTTTTTATTAACAAGCTTAGGTATACACAGCAATGTGCTGCTATCATATTCTATATGAAAGATAACACAGTGCAGATCATAAACTAGGCTATCAGCTCATCCAACATCCCCACCTCACAGGACGGCCAGTCATACATGGAATCAGGAGATAATAAGAAATGTAAGGCTGATCTATTAGCCTCCACTGGCAAAATCTGGGTACAGCACAAGAATATCTTCCAATATTCCTGAGTGTATGAAGTTATTACAGAGCTCAAAGTTCCTCATACCATTTGGTCTGAAGTCACTGATAACAGGGCAATCACAGATATAGTGTTGGAGAGTATGTCCTCTCAAGTAGGACTGAAAATATATGTTTTTTTTCACCCAGAGGGTTATAAACCCATGGAACCGCCTACCCGCTGAAGCTGTAAATGCCAAAATCCAGCTAGAAAATATCATTAGGACAAATGACGGGACTTAACAAGCCACCGGCTTTTTGTCCTCGTCGAGGCCACTAGGTAGTTTGTGGCCCTTGGGTAAATTTAGGTAAATATATACATAAATAAATACCATCGCTTCTGAAATCTTGGGAGCTACAAGAAAAGCTATACACTATCTCTTAGAATTACGTAGGTAAACAAAAATAACATTTGTTTACTACAATGTTGGTGCTGACTGTACAAGTTGAAAAAACAATTTTACTTCGAAATATGCTAATTTTATAAGAAAATTCGACGTAAATAAGTGGCAAGTGCATCACGGATAAGCTCCGATATGCCAGCGTCGTGATTGGCTCAGCTGTAAGATGAAAAATGTTACCTTCTCTCTGATTGGCCAAACAAAGCCCTAGTGACATCTAGCGAGACCAAAGTGAACTACTTAAAAAATCTTCATAAGTATACTTTTCTGAATCACCCTTTGGCGCGTTCTTAGCCGGTACTTAGGAACCTTCGTAGCACACATACCTACGAAGAAATACATGGAGCTTCGTGAATCTAGGTCCTGGTTGGTAATCTGTTAAACCAGGCTGTTAGACGCAGTTGCTAGCAGTGTAACAAATAAATCAGTCCGGATGACCAAATATCCTTTGGAGATATTAACAAGTTCTCTGATGGCTTCTCTTGTTCATAAAAAGGTCCTCGTTTTATATGGTGTTGTGACACCACCTTTATTGTGTTCAATAATGCAAGTTTTTCCGACGTAATTACACCCAAATCTTTCATATTGCCTAATTCTTTATAGTGATATTCATGCTGATGGTGATCACCATTCTTTAGGGTGAAGTAATTTTCATGCTGATTTGTGTGTCATCTGCAAAGATACGAAGCTGTGACTTATTTGAGTCTGTATCTTGACATGAGAATAAGGAAAAGCAGTGGAGCAAGGACTGTACCTTGAGGTACAGAGCTTTTATCTGCGCATGGACTATTGTATGTGGTTGACTGTCATTCATTGTGTTTTGTTCGACAAAACCGAGTATCCAGCGTCCGACTTTACCAGCTATTCCCATTCGCGTCATTGTGTGTGTTATCACCCTATGATCACATTTACTTAATGCCTCGAGGAAATCCTTGTATACCACATCTGCATTCTTTTTTTCTTCTAATGCCTCAGTGATTTTGTCATAATGGTCAAGTAGCTGTGAGAGGCATGATCAAAGTGCTCTAAATCCATGTTGGCCTGGATTGTGGAGGTCATTGGTCTCCATGAAACTGGTGACCTGACTCCTGATCACTCTCTCAAATACTTTTAGTATGTGGGACGTTAGTGCAACTGGTCTATAATTCTTTGCCAATGCTTTGCTCCCTCCCTTGTGTAGAGGGGCAATGTCTGCTGCTTTAAGCGCATCTGGTACAAAATACAATGTGAAAGAATAAGCAAAGTTGCAATAGAAATATGCTAATGTTATGGACCTATTCGTACGAGTGAAGGTTAAAGCACTGAGCAGTGCAGTACACTGAGCGTGCAGAGATCCTTTACTGCTAGAATCTACCCAGTAAAACATCTAAACTATTGGGACCGACTAAAGAGCCTAAACTTGTATTCTCTTGGGCGCAGGCGGGAGAGATACATAATAATTTACACATGGAAAATACTAGAGTGGCTGGTCCCAAACCTGCACACACAAATAACACCACATGAGACCAGGAGGCATGGCAGGATGTGCAGAATACCCCCGTTGAAGAGCAGAGGTGCAGCAGGTACTCTGAGAGAGAACTATCAACATCAGAGGCCCGAGACTGTTCAACACGCTTCCACTACACATAAGGGGCATAACTGGCCGACCCCTCACAGTGTTCAAGAGAGAACTTGACAAACACCTCCAAAGGATACTTGATCAACCAGGTTGTGACTCATACGTCAGGCTGCGAGCAGCCGCGTCCAACTGCCTGTTGACCAGTCCAGCAACCAGGAGGCCTGGTCGACGACCGGGCCGGGGTCGCTGAGCCCCGGAATCACCTCAAGGTAAGGTATCTCCCCCGTATCCAAGCTCTTCCTCCACACTCTACTGAGTTCCTGCGCTACTGGCACTTTGCATTTCTTTATAAATATTAAATTCCATGAGTCTAGACTCGGGGCTGACTGCATGGTCATTTTATCAGTTTATCTTTCAAAATCTGTCACGCTCGTGTTGATATCAGATATATTTACAGACGTTTGGATATCACCCATAAAGAAGTTGTCCGGATTTTTCACTTTCATGCTGTGTATCAGAGTGCTAAACATGTCCTCATACTGCTTTTTTAGGATTTCACTAATTTCTGTCATCCTCCGTGTATGAACCTTCACTGGTACGAATAGGTCCACAACATTAGCATATTTCTATTGCAATTATGCTTATTCTTTCACATTCTATTCTTTGTAAATTAAGGTTTACATCATCTAGCCGGTTTTGTCGGGGAAAAACATACTTCCTTTAATATTCTTAGGTACAATATGCAAATAATTGCGCAATTATTCTTGTACTACCTGGTTGATGGGGTTCTGGGAGTTGTTCTTCTCCCCAAGCCCGGCCCGAGGCCAGGCGTGACTTGTGAGAGTTTGGTCCACCAGGCTGTTGCTTGGAGCGGCCCGCAGGCCCACATATACCTGGTTGATGGGGTTCTGGGAGCTCTTCTACTCCCCAAGCCCGGCCCGAGGCCAGGCGTGACTTGTGAGAGTTTGGTCCACCAGGCTGTTGCTTGGAGCGGCCCGCAGGCCCACATACCCACCACAGCCCGGTTGGTCTGGCACTCCTTGGAGGAATAAATCTAGTTTCCTCTTCAAGATGTCCACGGTTGTTCCGGCAATATTTCTTATGCTCGCTGGGAGGGTGTTCAACAACCGCGGACCTCCGATTCTTGAAGTTACCTTGAGATGATTTCGGGGCTTAGTGTCCCTGCGGCCCGGTCCTCGACTAGGTCTCCATCCCCAGGATGCAGCCCGTGACAGCTGACTAACTCCCAGGTACCTATTTAGGGGCTGATAACAGGGGCATCAGGATGAAAGAAACTGTCCATTGTTTCTGGCCGGCGCCCGGGATCGAACCCGGGATCACAGAATCACTCATCCAGTGTTTTGTCCGCTCAGCCACCGTCTGATGTTTATAGTGTTCTCTGATTGTGCCTATGGCACCTCTGCTCTTCACTGGTTCTATTCTGCATTTTCTTCCATATCGTTCACTCCAGTATGTTATTTTACTGTGTAGATTAGGGACCTGGCCCTCCAGTATCTTCCATGTGCATATTGTTTGATAACTCTCCCGTCGTCTTTCTAGCGAGTACATTTGGAGAGCTTTGAGACGATCCCAATAATTTAGGTGCTTTATCTCGTCTATGCGTGCCGTATATGTTCTCTGTATTCCCTCTATTTCAGCAATCTCTCCTGCTCTGAAGGGGGAAGTGAGTACTGAGCAGTACTCAAGACGGGACAACACAAGTGACTTGAAGAGTACAACCATTGTGATGGGATCCCTGGATTTGAAAGTTCTCGTAATCCATCCTATCATTTTTCTGGCTGACGCAATATTTGCTTGGTTATGCTCCCTAACTAATCCATTAACCAATAACACAAATTTAATAACTCGTTCAAAGAAAAGGAAATTTCAGTGGAATTTTCCCTTAAACATGGGATATTATTGCTACGTCACCAGATGATATATTAATAAAATATCAACAATCACTAAAACCACCAATCCAGCATTATGAACAATACAAAACTGTTCCGAGACTGGATCAAATAAATTATTAAATAGAACTAACGCCTCCCCACTTTTGTCCATAAATGGGGCGAGAACTGAACCGGTTTACAGTGACGTCATTAAGCTGGGAAGAGACGCCATTGTGCAACCAAAAATCTCTTGTGAGGAAAGCGCTCTAGGCAGCCAAGATCTCTAAGTTTTTCTGCTGCCGCTACCTTAAGATAACGAGTACCTCGTTCCGGTTATATACAACATTCTATTTTATTGTTAAGCTCAAATATCATAGTAACAACCGGTTAAGAGGAAGGCAAATCATAAAACAGGGCGAGCACCTCGCAATCACGAGAATCAGTAATAATTCATACGCCATATCTGATTTAGAAGGATATTTGCAGGAGCTATATTGTATTCTTCCGGCAGATAGTGTAGGGCGTAATAGGCGGCATCAACCTGTCGCATCATGAGGGAACATATCGACGCCACAGCCACGAAGCTGATTGTCCACGTGTCCCACAAACCTAGATTGATATCTTCTTATCAGGTCACTTAATTTAAGTCACTTAAAACTAACCCAGTACCACCATCCATTGGTATCAATTTTCCTGTCAACCGAGAATTCTCGTTTGATAGGCTACAACTAAAAACGCCCCTAACTTGTGTAGGGACATGACTTTTGGGAGAATTTAAATCCATACAGTCCATTCTTTAAAACACACAATCCGCTAAGCTATCCTAAGTAAATGTAATTATACTTATAAATTGAGAATTCAATTAATTAAAATAATAAAATCCCACGAGTCAGAATTCCCCACAGTTTTTCCTAGCATATTTGAGAGGTCTTGGTCTATTAGTTCCTAGTTTTTTTCAGTTTATTTTTATTTACGGAAATTTTCCTTCTTCCACTTTAAAGTGGCTGCGCACGTTGAGTTGCCTTGCTTGTCTGCTTAAGTACATTAATTGCGTCAATAAGATAAATAAGAGGTTAGGCAGACACCACTATCACAAAGGAAAATAAACCTAAACAGGAAGATCGAAGAAATAGAACAAACGTTGAAGCGATCATATGAGAGGAAATGGAATTGGAACAGAAAACTATACAAGATAAAGAAAAATCCAAAGTATTTTTTGACATACGCAAAATTAAAATCAAAATCCTACACCAGTACTGGACCTTTAATTACAACTGAAGGTACGTACACAGAGGACAACAAAGAGATTAGTGAAATTCTATGAAGCCAGTATGAGGCTATGTTTAGCACACCAATAAACAACATGAAAGTTGATGACCCAGACAGCTTCTTTATGAATGACATTCAAGCTGCAGATAATATAACGGATATTAACACGAACCTCTGAAGACTTTGAAAGAGAAATTGACAACATGCCCATGCACTCAGCTCCTGGGCCTCACTCGTGGAATTCAATATTCATGAAGAAATGTAAAGTACCAGTAGCGAGAGCACTCAGCGTAATATGGAGAAAGAGCCTGGATACAGGGGAGATACCAGCAGCACTTAAATCTGCAGATATAGCTCCTCTGCACAAGAAGGGGGGAAGGGGGTATTAAAGCTTTGGCAAAAAATTATAAATCAGTTGCACTAAGATCATACACAAGTTTTTGAAAGTGATTAGGAATCAAATTTCTAGTTTTATGGAAAATAATGAGCTACACAACCCAGGACAACATGGATTTAGAGCGGGAAGATCCTGCCTGTCACAGTTACTCAAGAAGCCCTAGAAGAAAAGCAAAATGCAGATGTTGTATATACAGACTTTGTAAAGGCGTTCGACCAATGTGACCATGGAGTAATAACACACAGAATGAGGTCAATGGGAATAACTGGTAAAGTAGGACGCTGGATACTCAATTTCAATTTCCTGCCGAACAGAACACAAAGAGCAACAGTCAATCAAATAAAATCCAGTCCAAGCGCAGTTAAAAGCTCTGTACCTCAAGGTAGTCCTTGCACCACTGCTGTTCCTTATTCTCATATCAGATATAGACAAAAACACAAGTCACAGCTTCGTGTCATCCTTTGCAGATGACACAAAAATCAGCATGAAAATTACCTCTGCTGAAGACACTGAAAAACTACAAGCAGATATTAACAAAGTTTTCGATTTTGCGACAGAAAATAACAATGTTCAACAGTGATAAATTCCAAGTACTCGGGTACGGCAAAAATGAGGATCTGAAACATAATACAGGGTACGAAACGTAATCAAATCTGCTCATAGTAGGAAAACAGCATGTCAAGGATTTGGGAATAATGATGTCTGACGACCTAACGTTTAGGGAGCATAACCAAGCAAATAAATCGTCAGCCAGAAAAATGATAGGATGGATTACGAGAACTTTCAAATACATCACAATGGTTGTAATATTCAAATCACTTTTACTGTCCCGTCTTGAGTACTGCTCAGTACTCACTTCCCCCTTCAGAGCAGGAGAGATTGCTGAAATAGAGGGAATACAGAGAACATATACGGCACGCATAGACGCGATAAAGCACCTAAATTATTGGGATCGTCTCAAAGCTCTCCAAATGTACTCACTAGAAAGGAGACGAGAGAGATCAAATAATATACACCTGGAAGATACTGGAGGGTCAGGTCCCTAATCTACACAGTAAAATAACAACATACTGGAGTGAACGATAAGGAAGAAAATGCAGAAAAGAACCAGTGAAGAGCAGAGGTGCCATAGGCACAATCAGACAACACTGTATAAACATCAGAGGTCCGCGGCTGTTCAACATCCTCCCAGCGAGCATAAGAAATATTGCCGGAACAACCCTGAACCAACCTAAGTTCCGGACCAACCGGGCTGTGGTGGGTATGTGGGCCTGCGGACCGCTCCAAGCAACAGCCTGGTGGACCAAACTCTCACAAGTCAAGCCTGGCCTCGGGCCGGGCTTGGGGAGTAGAAACAGGTAAACATCCCAAAAAGGATAGAGTAGGTTAGGCTACTTCTCCCCTCCTAGCTTGTCTTAACTTTAGTTAGGTTGTGATCCGAGTAACGGGTATTTGTCATCATTATGTTCTAACTAGTTCATCAGTGTCCCTGAAAATAGGGTTTTAGCAAATATTAATTTACAATTGCTTCAACTTTTAGCATGTTTAAGGCACCCTCCACAGTAACCCCACCACCCCCGCTATAGTGGATATATGGGCCTGCGGGCCGCTCCAAACAACAGCCTGTCTGACCAAATGACCACAAGTCGAATTAGGCCGGGCTTGGGGAGTGGAACTCCTCCCAGAACGCTCACAAGGTACTGTATAATACACCGCCTGTTGTGCTGGCCACACAGTGCGCGCACGCGTTGTGTGTATCTACCTAAAATTAACTGTTGTCTCGGTCCCTAAACCTTTTAGGGCTGTGCCATTTCTTCATGTGAGGTATACATAGGACTGAGCGCAGCGCTGGGCGTGGCCATGGGCGTGGCCATGGGCGTACGCATAAAATGCCACTCTCGTGAATCCTATAAAGTGTCAAAGCAAAAACTACCCAACATGAACTAATGCCGCACGGTCGGCCCTCTGTTTATGAATGAAATATTACACATTCCCTCAGGCCATCTCATGCTATCCAACGGCCAACCCCAAACACGCATTCAGGAATTTTAACATTCATTAAAAACAGGAATTTTCTCAAATATTAATTAATATTAGCACATTGCAGCCCGTCCTCCAAACAAAGACTCAAAGTCCATTCCATGCACCCACCAAACTACCCGTTTATGAATAAAAACCAACCAGTCCTCGACACAAGTCCATTACATTCAGCGGTCGACCCCACAGACGCATTAATATATTTTAACATGCTGTTCATTCACAACGGGAATTTTCTCAAGTATAAATTAATATTATAATATATTGGCATATTGTGTATATATAGGCATAGGTTAGGTTAGATCAGGTGTTTAGGTTCTGTTGGCGATTATTTGTATTTGTAGTACGTGGGTGAAGCATTTACAGCGTTGTGATTCGAACAAAATTCGTCAGTGAAGCACTTGTTCCGGATATGTTCGAACGTCAGCAGTTTTGAGTCTTGTGTAAACCGCTTTTCATTCATAAACAGGGGGCTTGGCGGGTGCATGGAATCACTTTTGGATCTTTGTTTGGAGGACGGGCCGATAAAAACAGTTTGCACAACTCGACTGATGACGTTCGAACACTTCCGGAACAAGTGCTTCACTGACGAATTTCGTTTGAACCACAACGCTGTAAATGCTTCACCAACGTTCTACAAATAATCGCCAACAGAGCCTTAACATTTAACCTAACCAATGCCTAAATATGTATAATATGGTAATATAAAATATTAATTTATATGTATTTATATGAGAAAATTAGTTTTGAATGAACAGCATGTTAAAATTTATGAATGCGTCTTTGGGGTCGATCGTTGGATGGAATGGACCTGGTCTGAGGACGGGTTGAAATAATCGCCAACAGAACCTAAACCTAACTATTCATAGAAATTTTATGTACAATATTATTTTATATATGAGAACAAACCAATGTTTAATACCGTATGTTAAAATTGATGAATATGTCTGGAGAGGACGGCCGCTGCTTTCAACAGCCTAGTGTAAGGACGGGTTATCTTATCTTGAGATGATTTCGGGGCTTTAGTGTCCCCGTGGCCCGGTCCTCGACCAGGCCTCCACCCACAGGAAGCAGCCCGTGACAGCTGACTAACACCCAGGTACCTATTTTACTGCTATGTAACAGGGGCATAGGGTAAAAAAAAACTCTGCCCATTGTTTCTCGCCGGCGTCCGGGATCGAACCCGGGATCACAGGATCACAAGTCCAGTGTGCTGTCCGCTCGGCCGACCGGCTCCCAGGGTTGGTTAGAGACGCAGCCCGTCCTCATGAACATAGGTCAAAGTCTATTCCATGCACACACCAACCCTCCCGTTTATGAATGAAAGACGGTTTACACACGACTCGCACAACCCGTCCTCACACTAGCCTGGGGCCAGATTCACGAAGCAGTTACGCAAGTACTTACGAACGTGTACATCTTTCCTCAATCTTTGATGGCTTTGGTTACATTTATTAAACAGTTTACATGCATGAACATTTCCCAGTCAACTGTTATAGTTATATACAGCCTCCTGGTGCTTCGGAGCTCATTAACTGATTAATCATTGTAAACAAAGCCGCCAAAGAGTGAGAAAAGATGTACAGGTTCGTAAGTGCTTGCGTAACTGCTTCGTGAGTCTGGCCCCTGGTTAGAGCAGCGGCCGTCCTCCCCAGACGCATTCATAAATTGTAACATACTGTGTTAAAGATTAGTTTGTTCTCGTATATAAATTAATGGTCTTGTACATAAACATTATATGTATAGGTAGGTGTTGGTTAGGTTGTGTGTTCAGATTCTGTTGGTGGTGATCTGTATTTGAAGTACGTGGGTGAAGCCTTTATAGAATTGTAGTTCGAACGGAAGACTTGAGCGAAGCACTTTGTCCCGGAAGTGTTCGGACGTCATCAGTTCAGAATCTCGTGAAAACCGCTTTTCATTCATAAACATGGTGTTTGGCGGGTGCATGGAACCCCGTTTGGGCAACCCGTCCTCGACACAAGTCCATTACATCCAGCGGTCGACCCCACAGACGCATTCATAAATTTTAACATGCTGTTCATTCAAAACGGGAATTTAAGTATACATTAATATTATAATATATTAGCATATTGTGCATATATAGGCATAGGATAGGTTAGGTTAGGTGTTTAGGTTCTGTTGGCGATTATTTGTATTTGTAGTACGTGGGTGAAGCATTTATAGCGTTGTGATTCGAACAAAATTCGTCAGTGAAACACTTGTTCCAGATATGTTCGAACGTCAGCAGTTGTGAGTCGTGTGTAAACCGCTTTTCATTCATAAACCGAACAAGGACATTCGAACAGTTCCCGAACAAGCGCTTCACTGACGAATTTTGTTCGAACCACAACGCTATGAATGCTTCACCCACGTACTTCAAATACAAATAATCGCCAACAATCTAAACACATAACCCAACCTATGCCTATATATGTACAATGCTAATATAATATTAATTTATATTTGAGAAAATTCTTTTTGAATGAACGTGTACAAATTTATGAATGCGTCTGTGGGGTCGACCGCTGGATGTAATGGACTCGAGTCGAGTACGGGTTGGTGAATAGTAATTCTGTAAATGCTTCACATACGTATTACAAATAATTGTCAACAGAAACTAAACACTTAACCTAACCTACGCCCAAATATGCTAATATTTTATATGAGAAAATTACTATTTTGAATTAAAATTTTAGAATTGATGAATGCGCGTTTGTGGTGCGTGGGTTGATGGGAAACAGCCCGATGACTCGACCCGTCCTGCTAACAGTGTCGCATTTGGACGTATATTTTAAGGCAGCCCATCCTCCAAACAAAGATCCAAAAGTGATTCCATGCACCCGCCAAACCCCCTGTTTATGAATGAAAAGCGGTTTACACACGACTCACAACTGCTAACGTTCGAACATATCCGAAACAAATGCTTCACTGACGAATTTTGTTCGAATCACAACGCTATAAATGCTTCACCCACGTACTACAAATACAAATAATCGCCAACAGAACCTAAACACCTAACCTAACCTATCCTATGCCTATATATACACAATATGTTAATATATTATAATATTAATTTATACTTGAGAAAATTCCTGTTTTGAATGAACAGCTTGTTAAAATTGATGAATGCGTCTGTGGGGTCGACCGCGGGATGTAATGGACATGAGTCGAGGACGGGTTGTTTAAGGACAAAAATCGTCGTACTAGGAAACGGTAGCGACTAGTAATTTACATACTGTTCCGTTTTCTCTTTTCAGTCCTCCAATAGGTTAGTAAAAGAGCACTTTAGTAGGACAGTTTCTTGACGTTGGGAACCCTTAGGAGGACGGGTGAACATACAAATAATAACCAACAGAACTAAACCCTAACAATCTACCCTCGACCCATTCCATACACACAGCACAGTTTGGTTGTATATGGTAAAATAGTTCATTTGTAGATCCAGTGAGCATAAATATTAACGAATACCATGTTGACCACCGAGAGAAGCTAACTAGTTATACCCAGTCTAAATACAAGGTATTTATATAACCATCTTCTTATGTGTGTAAATCACGAAAATAAACGTGATTAAAAATGTGACTGTCAGACCACGGAGGAAAATTGAAACAGGAATTTCCTTAAGTACTTTCGTATATTAATACATCTTCAGAAGGAGTCAATACATATTAATACATCTTTACTCCTCCTGAAGTATATTAATATACGAAAGTACTTAAGGAAATTCTTGTTTCAATTTTCCTCCGTGGTCTGACACTATCCTATCTTCTTGAGATGATTTCGGGGCTTAGCGTCCCCGCGGTCCGGTCCTCGACCAGGCCTTTTTTTCGTTACACACCCCCAGGAAGCAGCCCGTAGTAGCTGTCTAACTCCCAGGTACCTATTTACTGCTAGGTGAACATGGGCATCAGGGTGAAAGAAACTGCCTGTTTCCGCCTCCACCGGGAATCGAAACCTGAACCTCGGGACTACGAATGCGAAGCGCTGTCCACTCAGCTGTGAGGCCCCAGTTCAGCACACCGGCCCCCACTCTACCAAGTCACTTTTAAACCACTTCCAGGCTGTAAATCCCACTTCAGCAGAGCACCAGAGTTTAACAGCCTAATTTATAAGACCACCAACCAAGAGGCTTGGCCAGAGACCGGGCCGCGGGAATATTGATCCTCGGTGTCATCTCAAAGTAACTTCTTTGCGGATCCGCATGCTAGAGAAACGCCTAATACGTCTCATTATTGACGAATCGGCAAATTCGTTAAAAGCGAGACAGTACAAATTACCGTTATACATTACTGACATTTTCTATGTATCTGCCATGATGGGTTAGACTCAATTAGAGGGTTGCTTGGGTTCGTACGTCGCTAGGTAGGTAGAAACAGTCGTATATTTTACGGAGTAGCAAACTGTGAGAACACGCTAGAAGACCACAACCCACGGAGGTTAGGCCAAGAACCTCACCACCTTTACTGAACATTGGAGTAAGGCGGTACCTTTCGGGGGTCAACGTCTCCGCGGCCCGGTCTCTGACCAAGCCACTTAGTTGTGGACTGGTCAACCAGGCTGCTGGACGCGGCTGCTCGCAGCCTGACGTATGAATCATAGCCTGGTTGCTCAGGTATCCTTCGGAGGTGCTTGTAGAGTTCTCTCGACAAACAGTTACCGAGACAGCCGATATATGTCGCCCTCTGGGCCTAGATTCATGATTAAATATCGCGCGCTACACTACACAAGCTACATTTGTAACCTAGGCCTATAGACAAATATTTAGTTGTAATTATTTTTTTTATTAGACTAGCCTTGCCATGCCTGTTTGTGCTCGCTTCTTCCGCGACAAGTTTTCACCTCCTCACTGAAAACCTTAAGTGCGGGAGAGCAAAATTAGTGCCGGACTAATATATATACATACACCATTGACAAATGGAATGCATTAGGAAGTGATGTGGTGGAGGCTGACTCCATACACAGTTTCAAGTGTAGATATGACAGAGCCCGATAGGCTCAGGAATCTGTACACCTTGTTGATTGACGGTTGAGAGGCGGGACCAAAGAGCCAGAGCTCAACCCCCGCAAACACAACTAGGTGAGTACACCTGACAGTTGTTATGACATGAAGATGAGTATACCTTGTGCGGTGGAGCTGGAGTGACATGACAAGAATGGCTCAGAGGAGGGGCCGGGGTGGTGAGCAGCGTTGCCTGGAGAACGTCAACTGTGCCAGGAACATGACAACCGTAGATCACACGGTCCACACACTCCTTCACCATAACCACTACTCACTCACCATCACTTATCAAACACCGCCAGCACGGCCACGCTCTCTTAACCTTTGTTAAACTTATTCCATATAGCAACAGTCCCACTAACTTTTACGGTGACAGTTTGCCGCGCAGAAATATATCACTCCACTCTCCTCATTAATTGCACTTCCATCAAAGTATTATTTACACTTATTGACTTGCCCGCATCCCTGCATACCTGTGGTCGACACCATAACAAACCCGTACGGAAACACTTGCTGGTGTGGCTACACACACCTGCGCACGTGTGGTCGGTTCGGTGACCTGTGTGTCAACACACACACATACACACACACCCGCTGATTGGCTCCTGCACCTCACCCACTTCTCCTAAAACAATGCCGCGTGAACTAGCTCCTGGCCAAAATGGTCGTTAGGCTATGCTCACCTACAATGATTTATCGTAAACATATGGTTCATTCATTATCCTACAAACTGTAAGCTTAAACCTTTAAATAAAGCTTTAAACGTCAATACAAAGGGGAAACGGGTGATTTTATAATTATACTGAATACGTCAATTGATATAATTGCACAACAGCAGATTTAACAACCAATAAATTGTGTGATTCACCTTGTAACATCTTGCTAAAAGAAAACGGTGCATCGACTGACATCCCTAACTTTACCGTACATGACCAGGAAAATACCATGTTAAACAGACTAATGGTTTGTGACAAGTACCCAGGGAGCGGGGTGCACAGTACACAGCTGGGGTGAGGCCACCCGCCCTCCACACCACCACACTACCTATACCAGCCACGGACGGAATGGACAAAATATGCACGTGCCTCCCCCCCCCCCTAAAAAAAGATCAAATTTAAATACAACAAAATTTCTAGAGTGCCCGATAAAGAAGACAAACACACTAATCATTTGTTTAGACGTTGCGTGTACTTCATTAGGCCAAATGTTACCATCTTAGGCGTGGGAGGCCTTACTTAGGCGTGGGAGGCCTTACTGAGGCGTGGGAGGCCTTACTGAGGCGTGGGAGGCCTTACTTAGGCGTGGGAGGCCTTACTGAGGCCTAGGATGCATTAGGATGATGGTTTGGCTGTTTCAACTTTTGTTATGCTCTTAGGTATTTAATTTAACACAACGGGGACTTTTTGAGGGGGAAACTAAGTTCATATTTTGTACATTCCATCCTTCTCAGGTCGCTCAGGGCTGCCAACTAACACGAGCATCACCACCCAACAAGGCCAACCTGTAGTCGAGAGAGAGATTGTATGTCCCAGCCCCGGCTTGCCTGCCCATAACCTGCTACAACTCTCATTACCACCAATGTAAAGGAATCAAGAATCGAGTGTAAGCTAGGCAGTAGCCTATCAGCAGCAGTTAATAATGTACTAGATGTATTACCCGGTGGTGCCTGGGTCTCTCTACCCCCAGCCGCGCCCCCTCCTCTCTCCCACAAACATTCCCCCTCTCCCTTTTCGCCCCAACATCCCCCCCCCCCTTTCTTCCACCTCCTTCCCTCTCCCCAGTCACCTCGTTTCAACCGAGTAAACTTTTTATTTTTTTAATACATTAGGTACATGTGCATTTGTGCAGCTGCCCTAGACTATATGAAGGGAAGTACAGTGTGTCAAAAAGCTAGCTACGTGGTGCTAAAAAATCCCCATCACACAGGATGGTTAGTCATACAGAGGCATGTGATAGGCAGTCTGCACTGGCAGACTCTGGGTGCATTATGAGGATATCATCAACACAAGATTGAATAAGGCAGCAGTGGTAATACAAGTCCCCATCTCGCAGGATGGTTAGTCATACAGACCCATGTGTTTAGTAGCCAGCACTGGCAAATTTTGGGTACACTGTGAGGATATCTTCAAGAATACGAGAATGAATAAAGTAATTGCAAAGCTCCAGGTACCTCATGCCAACTGGTCTCAAAGGTCTAATAACTGGGCATTCAGTGATGTAGTGCGGGAGATCGTGCCGTAGTTCTTGCTCACAGAGTTTGCATATTCAGTAGCCTGCATAATAAAACTCTACGGCTTTCACAACCCATGATTTTAATACAGACCATTCAAATAGCTGAGGTGGCAATTACCATACTGATATTCCTTAGAACGTAGCACTTGAGCCGATCCCGACTGGCCTTTGGCACTCACTCACCGCCTTCCCCATACTTCATGGGTGAAAGTTGAGCGAGGCTAGCCCCAAGCGTCGGGCCTACATCACACACATTCTATTTTATAAATTTAGATATCTTACTGTTTTAGGCTATCCAGCTGTGATTGTGTATTCACCTAGTTGTGCTTGCAGGGTTTAAGCTCTGTTCTTTCGGCCCGCCTCTCAACTGTCAATCAATCAACTGTTACTAACTACTATTCCCCCCCCCCCCCCAACACTCACCATAACACACACACACACACACACACACACAAACCCAGGAAGCAGCCCGTAACAGCTGTCTAATTCCCATGTACCTACTTACTGCTAGGTAACAACAAGGGCATCAGGGTGAAAAAAACTGCCCATTTTGTTTCTCACCGGCGCCGGGAATCGAACCCGAGTCACAGGATTACGTGTGCAGCGTGCTGTCCACACAGCCACCGGCGCCCGTGGCTGTGTGTGTATGTGATACTGCACATTATATATAACACACACATTATATAAATAAATAAATAAATATATATATATATATATATATATATATATATATATATATATATATATATAATATATATATTGGTAGTAGTCTTTCTTTTAAACATATTTCGTTGAAAACGAGAAAGTTTTAGATTTATGATTCTGGCACGAATCTTCTCGATATTCCTTGGTTTTTCTTCACTGAAGCAGGAAGTTGAAAAATTAACTCTCCAAAGTTCATTTTTACTTTTTATTTGGGTCTGATGCCTAGTGAAGCGTTTCGTAAGGTCTCGCCTCACATTCTCAAAAGCGAAATTCTACTGCGCTTAACATCTGGTTATATCCTCTTATGGTGAGGGGGTGAGGTGGCATATGGATGAATGACATTATGTTGTTGTTTAAGATTCAGATACTCGGAACAAATGTCCATGTAGTACAGGCTTGCGTTCTGTTATTCGCGATAACCTTGTTACTGTCATAGTAAATAACCTTGTTACTGTCATAGTAAATAACCTTGTTACTGTCATAGTAAATAACCTTGTTACTGTCATAGTAAATAACCTTGTTACTGTCATAGTAAATAACCTTGTTACTGTCATAGTAAATAACCTTGTTACTGTCATAGTAAATAACCTTGTTACTGTCATAGTAAATAACCTTGTTACTGTCATAGTAAATAACCTTGTTACTGTCATAGTAAATAACCTTGTTACTGTCATAGTAAATAACCTTGTTACTGTCATAGTAAATAACCTTGTTACTGTCATAGTAAATAACCTTGTTACTGTCATAGTAAATAACCTTGTTACTGTCATAGTAAATAACCTTGTTACTGTCATAGTAAATAACCTTGTTACTGTCATAGTAAATAACCTTGTTACTGTCATAGTAAATAACCTTGTTACTGTCATATTTGGGTCAAAGTTTTAAATGGAGGTGGGGGTTTTCTCCTCCCCCCCCCCCCCCCCGTTTCTTTTTCCCTTCTGTTTTAGTGCACTAGTTTTAGTCTTGTTTTTAATAACATTATCATGGTGGCGGATATAGATGCAGTGTTCACTAGTGTGTCCTATTCTTCAACTGCTTTTCTAATCATTGTAGTCGCTATGAATTTTGCATATAATGCAGCTGCTGTTGTTGGATTAATGTTGAGTTTGATGCGCAGGGCTTCAGTAGCTTCACATTCCAGTAAGTAGTGCAATAGTGGCGCCTCTGCATCTGTTCCACAGATATGACACTCTTTAACTATTGGGTTTATTACCTCCCAGCAGCACTTGTAACCAAGTTTGAGTCTGTGTATGGCTACTGCAATGTCATTGGATATCTTTTTGCCAGGCTTGAAAGAGTAGTACTCAGTGGCTTGTTCGTACCACGTCGCAGTGGATCTTCCTTCCGCTACTTTGGCTCTGTGGCGACTTTTGATAGTTGAGAATATTTTCTTCTCTATTTGCTCCTTAATCTGTGAAAAACTTGCTAAGTATTTGAACCTGTACAACAGGTAGAGCAGTGGCAGTTTTTGCTAGTGAGTCTGCCTTTTCATTACCATTTATGCCTTTGTTCTTTAGTGTGTTTTGATATCTTGTATGATGACAAATACGAATTATATGATCATGTGTGTGATAGTGGAGAGTATTTCCCTTGGTGGTGGTGTGAGAGTCGCTGTGCCTAGTGGACCAAACTCTCACAAGTTAAGCCTGGCCTCGGGCCGGTCTTGGGGAGTAGAAGAACTCCCAGAACCCCATCAACCAGGTATCAGTTGTCTGTATTGCTTTTTTGCTGGTCATTATGGAAGGTGATTGTATCTAATCATTGTTGTTTAGTCTCATAGTTTTCTCCTTGATATTCAATTCCGTCTGGATGTGTCGATATATCCTACATATCTTGAGGTAATATAGAAATGATTTCGGGGCTTAGCGTCCCCGGGGCCCGGTCCTCAACCAAGGTCTGCTTTTTGTTACACACTCCCAGAAAGCAGTCCGTAGCAGCTGTGTAACTCCCAGATACCTATTTAATGCCAGGTGAACAAGTTCATCAGAGTGAAAGAAACTGCCCATTTGTTTCCGCCTCCACCGGGGATCGAACCACGAATCTCAGGACTACGAATGCCGAGCGGTGTGCACTCAGCTGCCAGGCGCCCATATTATTAAGACAAGTATAATGCTCAGATCACTACATGTTATACACAATACAGCACTTCCTTGGCCCTCACACTGTAGTCAAATACCCAATGCAACTGATTAATTAATTCGAGGCACGGAGTGTCACGAAATAGGTCCATGCAACCTTCCCATTTGAGGAGCTGGTCACCTCACGCCAGCCACCCGTGACTTGAACTGTATACTGGCCACGTAGACTGGCTACACCATATTATCTTGAGCTTATCTTGAGATGATTTCGGGGCTTTAGTGTCCCCGCGGCCCGGTCCTCGACCAGGCCTCCACCCCCAGGAAGCAGCCCGTGACAGCTGTCTAACACCCAGGTTCCTATTTTACTGCTAGGTAACAGGGGCATAGGGTGAAAAACTCTGCCCATTGTTTCTCGCCGGCGCCTGGGATCGAACCCAGGACCACAGGATCACAAGTCCAGCGTGCTGTCCGCTCGGCCGACCGGCTCCCACCATACTCATGTCCTCAAACATTCTGATTTATTCACACCTCTCCAAAAAGCTTTAACACACTCACTCACACACACACACACACACACACACACCGCCGGTGGCTGTGTGGATAGCACGCTGGATACGTAATCCTGTGGCCCGGGTTCGATTCCCGGCGCCGGCGAGGAACATAAATGGGCAGTTTCTTTCACCCTGATGCCCCTGTTACCTAGCAGTAAATACGTACCTGAGAGTTAGACAGCTGTTACGGAGGTGCTTCCTTGGAAGGGGGTGTAGGTGGTGGTGGGGGGGGGGGGCAGGAATAGCAGTTAGTAACAGTTGATTGACAGTTGAGAGGCGGGCCGAAAGAGCAGAGCTTAACCCTCGCAAACACAACTAGGTGAATACACATCCCTGGGGATGTGTGCGTGTGTGAACGCGTGTTAGAAATATACGTAGTAGAGAGAGGAAAAATGGATTAGTTAGAAAGGCAGGGTCCAAAAGCTAATAGCTCGATTTGTATTTACCCGAATAATAAATACAAGTAATATTTGTATTTACAGACACACAGTTACTGTGAAGGGGAGACATCGGGTGGGCGAGAAAGAGCGAGAAAAGAGAGAAAGCGCGAAAGATAAAGACACAGAAAGAGAGAGAGAGAGTGTGAGAGGTGTGTGGTGGAGGCCGACATAGGTGAGGCCACCAACACCATGAGGGTGTGCATGTATGGGCTGGTGAGGACTAAGGCGGCCAGGAATGCCACTACCCACGTGCTGGAATGGGCCTCTGACAACCACCTGTCTTACCTACCGCATCATATGCCCTACAACACATTGCTCATCAACACCAGCAAGACAATTTCCAACTATTTCAACAACTATAAAGTAAGCTAATAGCCACATCCAGCAACGCGAAAGAAACGTCTCGTTAAATATTATAGAAGTGTGGGTTGGGCATTTGCGTGAGGGGCCGAGACGTGTTGCCTCACCTCCCTTGCTAACACCACTTTAGCCACACACACAACACGTGATGTAACACTTTGGGCCATATTGAACCCTTCACCGGGCCATATTATCACACAACAACGTTCACAAGACAACACTTGCATAAACAGGTGGGTCAAATGATGCTTGGGACAACAAAAGCGGTGCTCGGCGAGACGGCAAGGCGTGAGGAGGCCTGGAGGCGGGAAACATGAGGGACAACACACCGGCCACGGGGGCTGGACGCTCTCATCCGTCTTCCTGTCCCAGTTCTCCTCATTTGTCTACTAAATATATAACCACGTCAATCACCCGCATGCCATTCTTACTCAGCCAGTCACCAGGCCCGTTCATAACGACACAACTATAGTAAATCACCTGGAAACGGAGCACATTTGGCAAGGTTGGCCAGTACTTGCCACGGGGAAGTGATCAAGAGAGGGTGACCCCACCTACTCTACCTCCCTACACCTTCCCTCACACCATATATACACACTATACACAACACTGCGCCATGTTCTGGCGTCTGGCTAACTAGTTAAACAAATAATACCCCATCAGCACCACTTCCGGATCAACTCAAACCCTAATCAAAAGTTTGATAACGTATATTTAAACGCGAGAGAGATGACACAGGACGCACCACCCGAGCCGTCGTGCCCCACACACACACAACATATCACACAAAGTGTTCATACGAAAAAACGGAGTTTAGTGTAAGGATTACGTAGTCATAACTGTGAATGACGCTGGCGGCCTCCAATACTAATCACAGCTCGGCATTACCTACTTTAATAACAACAATACGTTGACCAATCCACACACTACAAAATGAAGGGATGACGTTTCGGTCCGTCCTGGACCATTCTCAAGTCGTTTGTGAGACTTGATAATGGTCCAGGACTCACCGAAACGTCGTCGTCCCTTCACCTTCTAGTGTGTGGTCTGGTCAACATACTTCAGCCACGTTATTGTGACTCATCGTCTGCAACAACAATACGTTTTGTTGATGTCAGGAAGCTTGAGTGTTTGTGTACTGATGTAGAGTACAGCTTAAATGGTCCACCAAACCCCACACATCACTCAAACACTATGACCCCCTGAGAGGATTCCAACCTGGGCCGCTAGGGCTCTCTCCACCATCACTGGTACTCTGACCACTACACCAGCGATCGCCGGTGCTGCGGTCGGATTACCAGAACTGTTGATTAGACCTCTAGCAGCCTGGGTTCGAAGCCTCTGAGCGGTCAAGAGTTTAAGTGATGTATTTATGTACATTTGTGTGCAGCCATCCGAGCTACACACACACACACACACACACACACACACACACACACACACACACACACACACACACACACACACACACACACACACACACACACCTGTTGATTGACGGTTGAGAGGCGGGACCAAAGAGCCAGAGCTCACCCCCCGCAAGCACAATTAGGTAAGCACACACACACAAAGAATGATCCAACAAATGGCTACTAGAGTTTAACTCGAGCAAGTACAAAGTGATGAAGATAGGCATAGAGAGCAGGAGGTCAAACACAAGGTACCATCTAGTAGAGGAAATCCTACGGGAGTCGGGGAGAGAGAAAGATCTGTGGGTTGATATCACGCCAGACCTGTCCCCTGAAGCCCACGTCAAAAGAATAACATCAGCGGTGTATGTAAGGCTGGCGAACATAAGAACAGCCTTCAGAAACTTGTGTAAGCAATCATTCAGAACCTTGTATACCTCGTATGTCAGACCAATACTAGTATATGCAGCTTAAGCGTGTAGTCAACATCTAGTCAAACACAAAACGAAGCTAGAAAAGGTTCAGAGGTATGTCACCAGGCTAGTGACGTATGTCACCAGGCTAGTGACGTATGTCACCAGGCTAGTGACGTATGTCACCAGGCTAGTGACGTATGTCACCAGGCTAGTGACGTATGTCACCAGGCTAGTGACGTATGTCACCAGGCTAGTGACGTATGTCACCAGGCTAGTGACGTATGTCACCAGGCTAGTGACGTATGTCGCCAGCAGTAAATAGGTACCTGGGAGTTAGACAGCTGCTGCGGGCTGCTTCCTGGGGGATGGAGGCCTGGTCGAGTAGTGACACTACTCGACATTAAGCCCCGAAATCCTCTCAAGATAACCTCAAAATAGTCCACGAGCTATAGTCCACGAGCTGAGAGGTATGAGCTACGAGGAAAGATTACTGGAACTAAACCTCAAGACAATGGAAGACAGAAGAGTTAGGGTCACATGATCATTCCTATAAAAATTCTCAGAGGAAATGACAGGATATATAACGGTAAACTGTTTAGCACGGATGAGACGCAAACAAGGGGACACAGGTGGAAACTGAGTGCCCAAATGAGCCAGCTGCAGAGACATTATAAAGAACTTTTTAAGTGTCACATAACATAAGTCATGTGGGAACCGACCTGTGAGATTTATATTTACGTTAATTTATATACTTCGATAGCAATTTGTATAATGTTAAGTGGACTGTATTTCTGCAATAATCTCTTAATCTCACAAATCGATCCTCTACACATTAGGGGGGTTTATTAATTAAATATATGCAGCCAATCAAACTACAGTAATAGACTACATACTATTAAACATTGAAGAGGTTCCTTATCTTATAGTACAGCAGGTTAGTCCACCAGGTATAACTAGGGTGTAGACACCAAATTATCCTCTTTGAGGTAGCTTCCATATCACCCAGTAACTGGTGCACAAATCCTTCCTCGTCTTGACCTGTCAAAAGTGCGCTAGCTGTGAAGCCAGAATCCTATATATGACAAGTATATCAGAGAAAACAGTACATGGAACATGAGGACCTGGCTTAATTACCTTTAGTTTGAGGCTTCCATGTGATCTAACCGGATAACCCTACCCAATGACATTAATGGCCACTAATGATAGATAATGGGTTTCGGATAGACACTTAACTTGAATTTGTAGACAGCGTGTTGATAATGGTACACTTTTAGTTTCCATAACACTACGTCCAAGTAAATTTAACAGGAGCCGAATTTGCTCCCGTGTGAGCCTCTGGTCTCAATAACAACAATGGCTGCCCTCCTCCTCACTCTGACGCCTGGCTTACATTGTCCAGATTTCAGAACGTGATAGAAGGGTCACATTTACTCTACTTTAATATTGATAATTAAGTTAATTTATATAAGATGTTTTTATGATGGTAAAGTCCAAAGACTAATGTATTTAATAACAATTCCCAGCAGAATAGCTGGTGAATTATAATAGTATGTGGTGATGATATCCCGTTTTCTATAGACGGTAATTCCACTACAAGTTACGTTTTCTATGGGTAACTTGTTGGTAATACAGTTATTATCTGTATGATTATTACATGGTGTCGGATTTTCCGACATAATTCCCCAGGGGGCTGCTCACGGGTCGAAGTCCTAATTAGAACAGACGAACACCGATACTCCTCCTTCGAATTATTAGATTAATTTGATGTTAGTAGTTAGTAATCACACATTTGTGCGTCTGTTCGTACAGGACGGATGTCCCGTACTAGAGTTGCAGGGGTTAGAAGTCTAATGCGATTTCATTTCCCTGTCAACTCTTGAAAGGCTAATATTCAAGCCTTATTACATATTATTTAACCCAGAAGACTGAATGTGATCAAGTACTACAGTCAAGTATGATTCAGGGACTGCAGTGAGATCAGTGACATTAGATATAACTTGAAGTTTCTTCAGGTAACTGGTCACTGATATATAAACACTGAGGCCCATGGAATACATCTTGATTAAATAATAAATGTATCAAATCAGTCATCAGATTTATTGGGGTTTAATTTAGTTAATAGATTCAGAAGATTGAATAGCTCATCATTAAAGTAAAGTATGGTTCTGAGACTGCAGTGGGTTCAGTGACATTGGTCGCAGTGACTTGTAGCTGTTTTAGGCTACTGTTCACTGATTTGCCACTGAGGCCTCATGAACTCATCTCCAGCTTTAAATGATGATACTAACATCAACCTCTGTTACTATAGTCAGCTGTAATCTCCTTAGTATAATGCTACTGGAGAAATATAATCAGCTGACAAATTTAGATTTCTACTGGTATTGTTTATCTGCAGGCATAGGTCTCCTCAGGCTTGATACTGGGCCTGAGAGTAATTTACCTCCTGCAGAGTTTAACATGGTTATACCCTGATATTTAGTAGGGCTACCGATGAATCGATGACAATAGTCTGTCCCTACAAGGAGACCGAAGTCGGTGAGGTGATCAGACTTAATATTATCTGCCAATTTTATTCCTCTATTTCTCAGGAATTTGGCTGTTGCTCTCAGACCTTGAACTTGTAGGTCTACTGGTATTTTGTCCACCACAATGGCTTGTACTCGACAGACGTACCTGCCTAAGCGTACTGATGGTTGTACCACCTGGTAGACTTGAGGTCCTGCATCTGTTACAAACCCTGAGATGTTGAATGACATCTGGGCTACAGGCCTTAATTGTAATTCATCTGCCAACCTTTTAGTGATGTATGTTCTTTGGGATCCTTGGTCAAACAACCCACGGGTATGGACCTTGGCCCTCTTATTCAGGATGGTAATTTGGGCAGTAGGCAAAGTCGTATTACCTTTAGACTTTGCCGATTGGACACTCTTTGTTTGTTGCACCTTGCAGTACTGTACTGTGGTGGGAATGCTATCTTCCACCTTGGGTCTTGAATACGTTAATTTCGTATATTTGCACAGTGCTGCATGGTGTCTACCTCTTCTACACCTGTTGCAGGTGTTGAATTGGGTATCACAATAGTCTATGTTGTGTGACTTGAGACACCTTGCACATCTCCCTAATTCCTGGAGTCGCTCCATACGAGTGTCTCTGGTTGGATAATTAGCACAACAGTATGTTGAATGTTTCCTTTTGCAGAACATACATGTTCCCCAGCCTACTGCACGTTTGGAAGTTACCGGTTTGGGTGAACTAGTAACAGTAGGCTTGGAGGATGCTGCTGCATTGTCAGATTTTCTGCAACTTGATGTTAGAGTAATTGACTGATGTTTATTTGGGGTAGTTGTTTTACCCTTTAATTGACTCTTATTTTCTATTTCTGAAGGCTTGCAAGAGGCTTTAACTTCCTCATTTGCTCGTCGTTTGTTTATGATGGAATGTAAACCTTCAGTGATGTCCTGTACTGTCAGGATGGTGTTATGTTGATGTGCATATAATTCATCTAGTATATCGCTGGACAATTTTCGTTGAAGGACTACTTTGGTCATCCATTCACTAGTAGTTATATCAACCTTAAGACTGAATATTCTTAGTAGTGACTCAAACTCCATGCTGAAGGATTGTAATGAGTCAGCAGTCTGATCAGGTTGAGGTAAGTCCAGCAATTGTAGTACTAGATGTATGACAGTTCTCTCATTGCCAGCATTATCCATACTGGCTAGTTGGTGAAGCCTTGTGGGGCTTGTACTTGGGCTGCTCATAATACTGAACAAA
>NC_091156.1:21391698-21399198 GCF_040958095.1 Procambarus clarkii
AGGTCTTAGTTATCTTGACCATAAAGTCTTAGTTAGCTTGACCCTAAAGTCTTGGCTATGACCACCAGGTGTGGAGTGAGACAATGCCTGGAGACTTGTGGATAAAATTAATGGTAATACTAATTATAATAATAATAATAATGATATTAATACTACTACTATTAATCAATATTATTGACCACTGTGTTGCCCAAACTGCTGTGAGAGTAGTTGCTATGGAGGGTATTGGGAGAAGACCGGCTGGTTCTCTCCTCTCCCACCAATCGGAAGGTCAAAGGTCGAACTCATTTAGTGAGTCGGCAGACCTGTCATTAAAGCGGACGTTTGGCACAATGAAATTTATTCTCAGAAGCGTTTTGTATGCAGTGAAATGGTTCACCTCGCTTGACTAAGTTTCCTCCGCTGCTGCACCCTCCTGCTGCTGGAGTTAGTTCTCTCTCTCTTTCCTCTTTCTCTCTCTCTCTCTCTCTCTCTCTCTCTCTCTCTCTCTCTCTCTCTCTCTCTCTCTCTCTCTCTCTGCTCTCTCTCTCTCTCTCTCTCTTTGTCTCTCTGTCTCTCTGTCTCTCTCTCTCTCTCTCTCTCTTTGTCTCTCTGTCTCTCTGTCTCTCTGTCTCTCTCTCTCTGTCTCTCTGTCTCTCTGTCTCTCTGTCTCTCTCTCTCTCTCTCTCTCTCTCTCTCTCTCTCTCTCTCTCTCTCTCTCTCTCTCTCTCTCTCCAGTCTCTTCATGACGTCAAATATCCTTCCTATTGCGACTACAGAGAATTGTAAGAATCAAATGCTATAATTTCATTAACATATAAGGTAACTCATAATGGGTTCATCAAAGTTGACCTCACTTGGAATTGGTGCTGGTAGGTTATACACAGAAGTCGTGCTATTGAGAGCTGTTGGCTTCATCCTGGGCAGACAGCTGCGTTTGTGTCCAGGAGCTGTTGGCTTCATCCTGGGCAGACAGCTGCATTTGTGTCCAGGAGCTGTTGGCTTCATCCTGGGCAGACAGCTGCATTTGTGTCCAGGAGCTGTTGGCTTCATCCTGGGCAGACAGCTGCATTTGTGTCCAGGAGCTGTTGGCTTCATCCTGGCAGACAGCTGCATTTGTGTCCAGGAGCTTTGGCTTCATCCTGGCAGACAGCTGCATTGTGTCCAGGAGCTGTTGGCTTCATCCTGGCAGACAGCTGCATTGGTGTCCAAGAGCTGTTGGCTTCATCCTGGGAGAATGGCAGCCAAGTGAAATGTTTTCAGTGCAGGAGCGGTGAACAAGTGGAGTGAGCTATGAGAAAAAGTGGTTGGGAACTACATGCACAGCTTCAAGGGGCGATGCTGTAAGAAACAAGATGGCCACGGAGGTCACTGAAGCAGACAGGTGAAAAATTGATGACCAGGAGCATGAGGCTAAAAGGCATGGCTGGATGTACAAAATAGGCCATTGAAAAGCAGAGGTGCAATAGGCACACTGAGAAAGAACTCTATCAAAATCATAGTCCCGGGACTGTTCAACACTCTCTTCACATATGGGGCATAACTGGCCGACCTCTCACAGTTTCAAGAGAGAACTGGACAAACACGTCCAAGAATACCTGATCAACTAGGCTATGAGCAGCCACGTCGAGCAACCTGGTTAACTAGACACCAACCAGAGGCAGAGACCGGGCCTCGGGGGCGTTGATTCTCGGAATCGACATATTGTGTATTATAAGTTGTAGGAGATTGTTATATCCAGCTTGTAGGATTTACCTATCATTACTTACCTATCAGTGACTACGGGAGAGTGAGGCCTAGTTCTTTATGCCTCGCCTATTAGCCTTGTACCTGTTGCGTTACAACCTAACTACTCTGATTTTCACATTCTTCGTCGAATCGAGCCTTAAAGTTGTAGATGGAGGTGGCTTCCACAACTTTTTTCTAGAGCATTTTAGAAAAATTTCTACTTGCTAACTACCCGTACAGGGTACTTACGACCCTTCGGCTCATTTGGGCTTCCAGCTTCCACCTGTGTCCTCATGTCCTGCTTTCTCTCAGTCTGAAGAGGCTATCTTTGTCCATCTTATCTACTCCCCTCAGTATTTTGTCAGTTGTGATCATATCTATCTTCGTAGCCTAAGCCACATATCTCTGGCACCAATTTTGTTGCAATCGTTTGTATTTTTTCAGTTTTGGTTTTGTGCTTCGCAAGGTGCAGATTCCATGCCGGTGATGCAAAATCCAGTATTGATCTAACAAGTGTTGAGTAGATTGCTTTCGAGGAGTCCTGATTTATGTTTGTAACTGATGTGCATGTATTTCCCAGCGTCCCAAATGCTACCGATGTTAACCTGTCCAGTGTTAGTGTCGGAATTATATCCACTTTCAGTCCATTCTCTCTTCCTGATTCATTCCTTCCCCATACGGATGTACTGGGAGAGTCAAGATTGAAAGAACAAAACTCAAAATTCACATAAAGGACAGAATAAACAAAGCAAAAATAACGTTAGGAAAACGTAGAAAATTCCGTAGCCTCACCATGAACATACAACTACACTTATACAATACACTTGTCCATCTATCCAAAACTTCTCCCTAGCAATCCAAGGCCTAATACAGGCTATTGTAGACCTAATATAGTACACGTTTGTCTCTAACTTAGCCTAAAACATTTGTTTGGTTTTAGCTTAATTTTTTCGGACTATAAAATTAATATGGCTAAAAGTAGTTTACTGGTGAACCATCATTACATATTGTTGCTTTTCACCTAAGAGTCTCTGTAATTATTAGCATTTTATGAGGATGTGTTGGAGAGAAATATATATGTATAGTATATATTATAAAGGAAAAATTGGTCGGGAGTGAGTACAATAGACAACCGACCGACGGGTACTAAGGTGGGGTCCAAGAGCTAACGGCTCGATCCTGCGGGTACAAATAGTAAATACACATCGTGTCAGCAAGGCGAACAGTCCGCCTATAGTTAAATAGTATAACTCATATACTATATTTCCATTTACAAACGTATTCGTTCACCTGTACCTCTCCATCATCCTCTACATCACAACCCGCACCAGACTGCATTGTAAAAAAAAAAAATCCCAACGGTCACTTCATCCCTTCAACAAAACTAAAATAACTGCTAACGTCCTTTAAAGCGAATCTCTTAATTTCTATTAAGGAATAACGATCATTAAGCATCATAACATAAAATTATTTACCCGCCAGATATTATTTGATTTTGAACAGACGTAAATTACGACACACACAAGGACCTTATTCAAATGTTAAACAATAAAGATTTCCGCCTCTCAAAACAACGAGGCTTAACCCAGCATGTTCGCTACCTGAACGTTAGGCACAAGCAAGCATCGTCCCCAAGTTGACTTCAACCCCATATGTACGTAGGCAACTAAACAGTGCCTATTAACTGATTTAACGATGATATATATTATAGAAAACATGCACATGGACTTACAATATTTGGTCCATACACTATTAAATTAATTGAGGGCCCATTACATACGAGTGTACTCACAAGATATAAAGTGATAACTTAAGGTTATACAAAAGTGTTGGCATCAGTTACCATCTCGACCTCGGCTACTAAGTTAATAGTTGGATATGTAATGATGGATAGCACTGTTGCCATATCTCCAAAATTTTATCAAAAGTACATAAGAGTAAAAGAAAAATATAATTCACCGTTATCTCAATAAATAACATAAATATAAATATTTATACAAATATACTTTGCATCATAGATAATGATAATTGTTAAATAACCTATATATATATAACGAACCAAATATTTTCAGCGTCCAGGGCACCACCGCCGCCCTTATGAGCTAGTTTGCCCGCCAAATCACAGGCAGACACGGATTGTCAGTCACAGGAGGAACACGCACCTCAGCAGGGGAAGCTGTCAGCCTGCCACAGTCAACACGTGTTGCATAGACGGATAGCTACTGCAAGGGAGGACCGGTTCCTCGTACTATGTATACTAGTGATAGTGAATTACCGGAAGTGATACAGTGATATTTACTGCGTTGTGAACACAGTACTTGCTTTTTGGTGACATCAGTGTGATCGACCATTAATAATTCATCATAAGTGAACTGCAAATTTATGATAGACTTTCATTGCAAGGCTGGACACTTCCCCTGTGGCTTACACCATCATCACAGTAACCCATCCCTAAAATGAGAGTACTTATAGTAACTGTGGTGTAAAGTACCAATATGTAGTGATGGATCACCGGAAAGTTGACTTGTATTGAATTTGGACAAGAGACATTTTTTAGCCGTAGCATAAATATAAGACCTGGCCTAACTAAATGTAACGTAATCCAACTTCTAGCAATCCTACGCCTAATGTATGTTATCTTAGGCCTAATATTGTACATGTATGCGCTATGTTAGGTCTAAGAATATTTAAGTTTGGTGTTTAGTTTTTTTTTTTCCCCGGTTTCCATAACATTGATAGTACAAAAAGTGGTTTACTGGTGACCTATCACTACTTAGGTATTGGTACTTTCGACCAAATTAGATACTCTTAAGTACAGTCATTTCAGAATGGGTTGACCACTGCACGACACCTGTTACCAGCAAGCATCGATGGGTTGACGTTACAACAACTTGCAGGTGTGTGAACTCACTGTACATAGTGTAGCTGGTTTGCAGGTGTAGTTTGGTTGCCTTATTATTCCAGCCGTCCTCAGGCTGTACTGGTCCAAGCGGCCGCCGACCCCCAAAGACGCATATTCATAACTTTTGACGCACTTTGTAAACAAAAACGGTGTTTTCTATATAAATTAATATATATTATAATTTAGTCCATAGTTGGATCTAGGTTTGTTTGGTTCTGGCAATTTCTTGCATGTGCAAAACGCAATTAGAGGTTTGTTTCGAACTCAGGAATTGAGTGAATCACTGTTCGAGAAAGATTAAATCAAAATTTGTGGGTAAAATGTTTTTAATTCTTAAACGGGGGAAGGGGGGGGGGTTGCTGTCTGGCAGCCCGTTCTCATAAAGGTCAAAATCCATTCCATAGACCCGCCAGATTCCCGGTTTATGAAAGTAAAATGGTTTAATATATAAAAATATATATTTATATTTGAGAAAATTACTATTTTGAATGAACATATTAAAATTGATGAATGTTTCTTTAGGGTCGAGCATTTGGCCATTGTTATGAAGACGGGATAATTGATTAGTATCTACGAGCGGGTAAGTCCCCTGGTTTTGAACAACTGTACGGCACATTACTCATCAAAATAACAGTGCCAGGTAGGTAGACTTTAATCAGAGATCATAAACACATTTAAGCCGTGGAAGAAAAGATCGTAATCTAAGCAGATTAAAGCATCCAATAAGTCGAGAACCCTCGCCACAAGGAGGGTAAAGGAGAGAATATAAGGGGAGGGTGGAGGGCATCGTCGTGTAACCTTGTACAGTAACTGCTATCTGGAGTTTCATCATTCCTGTCTGTGTTCATTCTCAGCATGTAAGAAAAAGTCTTAATTAATTTTTGGAGGAAGCAATGGTTGTGTATATTTGAACCGGAATGGAATGATTATGGGAAAGCGCCAAAGTAATTACGACTATATAGCACTGGAAAGGGGCCAGGATAAGGATTTGGGATGGGACGGTGGGAAGGAATGGTGCCCCCACTTGTGGACGGTCGGGGATTGAACGCCGACCTGCATGAAGCGAGACCGTCGCTCTACCGTCCAGCCCAAGTGGTTGGGCCATTTGAACCGGAGAGGGGGGGCTGTACTCCACCGTGCCTGAGTCTCTCAACCTCCCCATCTCCTTGGCCAAGCACTTGGGCTGGACTGTAGAGCGACGGTCTCCCTTCATGCAGGTTGGCATGCAATCCCCGACCGTGCAAGTAGTTGGACACCATTCCTTCCTCTCGTCCCATCCCAAATCTTTATTCTGACCCCCTATAGTCGTAATGACTTGGCGCTTTCTCGTCATAGTTCCCTTCCCTTCCTCCATTTGTGTTTGTGTGAACCGTTACACAAAATTGTCAGGGGTGTTTTAATTATTTAAAAATTTGACGTTGTTTACATGGCATCAGTACTTCCAGGTAAATACATTATTTTAAACGACATCCCGAGGTGTATACACAGGTGTAGCCCGCTTTCGGTGTAAATACACAAAGAGTTTAAAGTATATTTTAGTCCTGGACTGAGTGCAGAATTAATGTATACTTGCTAGTTAGACAGTAGGCTATTATGGTGGAGGTTGATAGCCCTTAAACCCAGTACCAAACCAAACGATCCCCTTCCCCCTTAACTGACCTGGGATCACTAAGAACAAATATAAGTAAACCTGTAACATTATTTAGGTTAGTGGTGCTGGAGACTCGTAAATAAAGTAATACATATGCAAAAACTTACACCACTAGGCTCTAACCAATTATATAATACAATAACGCTATTCCGGAACTCTATCTCCACGGAGGCTAAACCAATTCTCTACTCCAGAAATAGCTCGGATCTTAAAAATAGGGAGGAGGAATAAAGAATATTAATTAAAGAGCATTGCAGCATTAATACAAGTTAGAGTGAAGACGTATAGTCTTCTACAGTCATGTAGGGGAGAAAATGTTGTCTCCCATTCCACAGTGGTGTATGGGGAGGATATGTCTTCTATTCTACAAGGAAGATCTGTTCTTTCCCATCTTTCAGGGAAGATATGGTGTCTACCATCCTACAGGGAAGATATGGTGTCTACCATCCTACAGGGAATATATGGAGTCTACCATCCTACAGGGAATATATGGTGTCTACCATCCTACAGGGAATATATGGAGTCTACCATCCTACAGGGAATATATGGTGTCTACCATCCTACAGGGAATATATGGTGTCTACCATCCTAAGGGAATATATGGTGTCTACCATCCTACAGGGAATATATGGTGTCTACCATCCTACAGGGAATATATGGTGTCTACCATCCTACAGGGAGTATATGGTGTCTACCATCCTACAGGGAAGGACTTGTTGCACATACCACCCTACAGGAAAAGACGTGTTATCTCCCATCGTACAAGGGACAGTGGGGGATGGGAGGCAGAGATGGGGTTGGGAAGGCAGGGAGATGGGGAAGAACAACTTGATAAATAGAGTGAGTGGGGAGGAAGGTCATCATCAGTTTTTAATTAAATTCAAAACAAAATTCTAAAATGTTCTTCATATTAGTATATAAAGTTTTGTACCACTTGAAGGAATATCCTTTTATTAAAACCTCTCAAATGATTTGATAATGTTTGAGAGGTGAATTTAGTAATGAACCTGATTCGTATTTTTGGCTTCCAATGTTCGTATCCCTTAAGCCCTGATCATAATTATGCAAATTGATTGGGGAAAATTAATTTTAAACTCTGGAAACTGCAATTCCTTCATTAGGTTATATGTTAATTATTATAAATGGAATGACTAAAATATTTTTCACAAAGAGTGAGCGCTGCCTAAATGACGTTCCTCTTATTGCAACCCATGTGTGATAAGAGAGCACTTCCTGTAAC